>NC_091573.1:24206408-24211408 GCF_042767895.1 Penaeus vannamei
GGTACGTATTCACACTCAAGTTTTCTCTTTCTTTTTTTTTTTTGCTTTGTGGTATATTTGTTCACCCCCCCCCCCATTAACTCTCCTCTCCGCCCCCCCCTCCCCAATCCGTACCATCTTGCTATACCGACCCTCCAGTAATACCCTTTCCCTCTCCACCATTTCTCCCTCCCTCTCCAATTCTCCCTCCTTCTCCATCATCTCCCTCTCTCTTTCCACCATCTTCCCTTCCTTATCCATCTCTCTCTTCCTCTCCACCATCTCCCTTTTTTCTCCAACTCTCCCTTTCTCTCCACCAACTCCTCTTTCTTCTCCAACTCTCTCTTCCTCTCCATCTATCCTTTCTTTTTCCAACTCTCCCTTCCTCTCCACCAATTCCCCCCAATTTCCCCCACTTTCCCCAATACCCCACTCGCCGCCCCTTTGTCCAACCTCCACCACCTATCCCCTCCCCAAACCAACTCCCTCCCCCTACTCTCTCCCCACCGGATAAACCCCCTCCCCCTCCCAACTTTGGAATACTTCCCCCACCCCCACCCCATCCCTACTCCCAACCCCATCTCCTACCCAGAAAAAGATTTTGAAACATTTCACTGTTCATATTTCCAATCTTTCTTTTTTTGTTTATCTAATTTGTCCCAACTATAAAAAAAAAACTGATTAACAAGTCTAATTGCTCTATCGCTAGGCCTATTTAGAGCCTAATATTTAGGTGTTAGTGATGTAATGAATATAATTGGCGATGTAATTTTTTTTTGTGATATGTGTCATTGTTAACACTTATTATTCGTCAATTTCAGTGCATTGAGAGAGAGAGAGAGAGAGAGAGAGAGAGAGAGAGAGAGAGAGAGAGAGAGAGAGAGAGAGAGAGAGAGAGAGAGAGAGAGGGAAGGAGAGAGAAGGAGAGAGAGAGAGAGAGAGAGAGAGAGTGAGTGAGTGAGTGAGTGAGTGAGTGAGTGAGTGAGTGAGAGAGAGAGAAAGAGATGGGGAGAGGGAGAAAGAGAGAGAGGGGAAGGAAGAAGCGATAAAAGAGAGAGAAAAGGAAAGTAGAGACAGAGAGAGAGAGAGAGAGAGAGAGAGAGAGAGAGAGAGAGAGAGAGAGAGAGAGAGAGAGAGAGAGAGAGAGAGAGAGAGTGAGAGAGAGAGAGAGAGAGAGAGAGAGAGAGTGAGTGAGTGAGTGAGGAGTGAGTGAGTGAGTGTGTGAGTGAGAGAGAGAGAAAGCGAGATGGGGAGAGGGAGAAAGAGAGAGAGGGGGAAGGAAGAAGCGATAAAAAGAGAGAAAGAAAGGAAAGTAGAGACAGAGAGAGAGAGAGAGAGAGAGAGAGAGAGAGAGAGAGAGAGAGAGAGAGAGAGAGAGAGAGAGAGAGAGAGAGAGAGAGAGAGAGAGAGAGAGAGAGAGAGAGAGAGAGAGAGAGAGAGAGAGAGAGAGAGAGAGAAAGGAGAGACAACAGAAAAAGAGAGTGATAAGTCATATTTTCTTTCCTTTGTGCGGGCATTTTCTCTCTCTCTCTATCTATCCTCCTATCTATCAACATGTAAACGACGATCCAATTCTCTAACTCGACATATTTGCCGTCAATTATGAAACCCACTCTAAGAACTAACAGGAAAAAGCAATAAAATTTTCAGCTCTTGAAACTAATTAACGTTTTAATTGGTTCTTTTCAAATGATACTTTGGTATGATATGACAGCCTCTTATTCATGGATGTGACGATGATAGATATGATATATATATATATTTTTAATGAAAATATTTACTGGTTCTGGAGCCTTTCAATGGAAATTATATAGAAATACGCCTGATTTATCAGCGTCATACGGCCATCTTTTTTTCATTTTGAAAAAGAAATCCAACTATTTGAAAATTATAACTTATAATCCTACGATTTATAAAAAAAAAAAAAAAAAAAAAATCTGACATGACGGATTTAAAATGATTTCATATCAAGACGAAGACGAGCCCTATAAATGAGTTTGATTATTAAAAGGATGCTATTTTAATCTCTCGCAATTGGGGGTCACCTGGCTCGAATACGCACGCTTGCAGATGCTCATTTGTTTGCAATAGAAACAAGGGAGACAGAACAAGGCGGGGGTAGGGTGGAATTGGGGAGAGGAAGGGGAGGGGAAATGGGGTTTGTGGAAGGGGAAGCGGAGGGGAAAGAGGAGGGGACGTGGGTTTTGGAGAAGGGGAATGGGATGGAGAAATGGGGTTTGGGGAAGGGGATGGGGAGGGAGAAGGGGAGGGGAAAGAGGAGGGGACGTGGGGTTTGGAGAAGGGGAATGGGATGGGGAAATGGGGTTTGGGGAAGGGGATGGGGAGGGAGAAGGGGAGGGAAAGAGGAGGGGACGTGGGGTTTGGAGAAGGGGAATGGGATGGGGAAATGGGGTTTGGGGAAGGGGATGGGGAGGGAGAAGAGGAGGGGGAAGGGGAGGGGAAGTGGGGTTCAGAGAAGGGAATGGGATGGAAAAATGGGGGTTTGGAGAAGGGAATGGGATGGGGAGGGGAAATGGAGTTGGGGAGGGAGGGGTGGAGTGAGGAGAGGAAGTGGAAGGGAAAAGGGACTGAGGAGGGGGAGGGAGGGAAAATAGGAATAGGAGGGGAATTGGGGCTAAGGAAGAGAAGGGGATGGAGTGGGGAGAGGAAAGGGAGGGGAAAGGGGTTGGGAAGGGAAAGGAAGTGAAAATGAGAAAGGAAGGGGGAAGGGCAGGGGAAATTGGCTGGACAAGGGGAAAGGATGGTATTGCATGAGGCAGTTAAGGTGATAAAGACGGGAGTTAGGAATGCAATGATCAGTAACGTGGAATATTTGGCGTTATCATTCTTATTGGATAAAGGTAACTGCAATAGTTATAGTGTCAATAGTAGTAGGAATAGTATGAGTAGCAGTAAAAGTAGTAGCTATAGCATTTAAACGTAGTAATAACTTTAGTTGTAGTAGTAGTAGTTATTGTTGCAGTAGTAGTCATAGTAGGAGTAGTAACAGTAGTAGTAGTATCATCATCAGCGGTAGTAGTAGTAAATGTAATATCAATAGTAATAGTAATAATGGTAAGCAGTAGTAGTAGCAATAGATAACAGTGACAACAATAGCAGTACGCGCAATAGACGTAACAATAATAGTAAAGGCAACAGCAACATGGCGAGTCAATTATGATAATGATATAAATGGCTGCGTGGTTGCCATTGTGGTGACAGAGGTCGTCGTCGCGGTACCGAAAGCCGAGGCCAAACGACCCATGACGGTGCTGTGTTGCGAAAGGTCGTGCGATGGTCACTTTCCTTTATTCTCTCTGCCTTTGCCTCTGCCTCTCTCTCTCTCTCTCTCTCTCTCTCTCTCTCTCTCTCTCTCTCTCTCTCTCTCTCTTTCTCTCTCTCTTATCCCTCCCTCTCTCTTTCTGTCTATCTACCTGCCTGTCTTAATATTTTGTTTTTCAACTTTTACATATGACTGCCTGTCTCTGTCTGTCTCTGTTTGTCTTTCTATCTGCTTGTCTATCAGTGTCTGTCTATCAACACCGAACGTAAGAAATAACTGAACAAGCAATAAAACAATAATGATAAAGAGTTATATGAAAGTTTTGAAAATATTCCACCAAACTCAGCTGCGTAATTCATCAAAAACACTTTGCTGAAAACCTATTACCTTCCAGTAATAAAGTTTATATATTGCCTTTCTCTCTTCACTCAAAGGCTGGTTACAATAACGCTTACGGTAACGATGTTAGCGCAGATAATAGATTAAAACGGCCGCTCACACCTATGCGTATTTGCACGGAGATAATTTTAGTCCACGCCCCTCTGATGGCAATATCTTGCACGACCCTGCAACTTGATCTATCCTTTAGAGGAAGCCCGATGTACGATGACTAAACGGCTTCGCAACTCACTCTATAATCCAATAATCTCTTGACCGCCAACAGACCCATAACATCCTGTGTGGCAAGGACGAAAAAAGAAAGAGAAAACTCCTTCTATTCATCTTTACGTTTTTTATACCTTTTCCCGCGCTTTCTTTCTCCTTCCTTGTAAACATCGTCTCGTCATGTATATATATTCCGCTGGGATCGCGCGCTCGCATTCATTAGAGAGATGTATTTGCTAATGGCACGCCGGGTTCCGCTATGACAGGAATCGTTTTCATAAAAGTGTCTCTTCATCAATCCGCATACCGTGTGAGCAGTCAGGTGCCGTTCGCCTAACTCCGGACGTGACGCAGCTTACAGCCGGCGGATTAAGGCGAATTCGTCGACAATATTCCCGCCGCTTTTATCAGCCAGTCAACCGAAATTTTAATGTGCGTCGCTGTTCCTTTTTTCTTTTCTTATCTTTTGAGTGAGTGTTTGATGAGCGGCGGAGTGATGTTCGTTGTGCGCTTTTCGATTTTTTGGTTTATTTTCATTTCCGGTAGAGAAATAATAAAAAACAACAATTTCTATCATGCCGATAAGAATCTAAAAGCTTTTAAACAAATCTTTGCCGTTATCTTTGTAATATCATTCGTAACTGAATCATTTTAAATTACACTGTAGAATTGTCTGATTCCCTTCGTTCGTGGTTTCGCATTGAACAGAAACCTAATCTAATTTTTACCTAAACCAATCGTATCCCCAAAAACCCTAGTCTAAACCTCAGCCAACCTAAACCCAAACCTTTTAAACCTAAACTGACCTAAACCCAAACCTTTTAAACCTAAACTAACCTAAACCCAAACCTTAGTAAACCTTTTAAGACAATGCGAGCAGAGTCAGTCCTCAACAGCAAGCCATAAGTCGGAGGAATCCTGTACGCGCACAGGAGGAGGTTCAGACGGAGAACTCTGTCGTGTTTATTGTTGTTATCTTGATTCCGTTTATTGTTTGATCTGTTCTATTTTTAGCTTGACTGAAATCTGATATTCTCCGTTAATGGGTAATTAACGGTGTGGTAGCGGAAAAGGGTTAGGAAATCGAATATTTCTGTAGGTGTCGCTATTATTTCGAAAATCCATGTAGACA
>NC_091573.1:24233908-24238908 GCF_042767895.1 Penaeus vannamei
GAAATGGATAGATGGATAAATATATTAGACATAGGCGGATATATATAAATGTAATAATAAGCGGGCTGACATACGGACAGAAATCTAGACAGATACATGCACATATTGAAAGAGATGGACACAGAAAGACAGCGAGAGGCAGAAAGAGAGATATAGATAAAGATAGACAGATAGAAAGAAAGAAAGAAAGAAGGATAGATAGACAAAGACTCAGATAAATAGACAGATTGAGAGAAGTCCAGACAGACCGACAAACAGATAGAGACAAATAACAAAGAGCAAAAGAGAAAGACAGAGAGAGCGAGCCAATGAAAACAACCAGAAGCAAGTTGCTGAAACACTCGGAAACCACAAGGACAATCCATCTCTCCTTGACAGGCATATTACGTGCTGTCATGCCTAATAAGCCCCATTTTGCTCCTGCGTGTTCCGTCAACTTCTACGCAACGTTTCTTGCTTCAACCTGGCGAATTGGAGCACGAATTTTCACGAAACGAAGACCGGAGTGGACGTACCTACAGCGGGGATGATGTTGGTGAGGTTGACTGTGTCATGGGGGACAATCTTTATGACTGTTCTTCTTCTTCTTCTTCTTATTATTATTATTATTATTATTATTATTATTATTATTATTATTATTATTATTATTATTATTGTTATTATTATTATTATTATTATTATCATTATTATCAACATTATTATTATTATCATTATTATCATCATTATTATTGTTATCATTATCACTATCATTGTTATTGTTATCACTATCATTATTATCATCATTATTATTATCATTATTAATATCATTATTATTATTACTATTATTGTTATCATTATTGTTATTATCATTATTATTCTTGTTATCATTATTATTATTATTATTATTATTATTATTACTATTATTATTATTAATATTATTACTATCATTGTTATTATTACTATCATTATCATTATTATCATTAATATTGTTATCATTATTGTTATTATTATCATTATTATTGTTATCATTACTATTATTATGATTATAAGTATCATTATTATCATTATCAATTTTATTATATGGATAATAATAATAAAGAAAATTAATAATAATGATAATAATGATGATAATATTAATGATAATAATAATGATGATAATAATAATAATAATAATGATAATAATAGTAATAATAATAATGATAATAATAATAAAAATAATAATAATAATAATAATAATAATAATAATAATAATAATAATAATAATAATAATAATAATAATAATAATAATAATAATAATAATAATAATAATAATAATGATCATCATCATCATCATCATCATCATCATCATCATCATCATCATCGTCATCATCATCCTCATCCTCGTCATCATCATAATAACAACAACAATAAGAAGAATGATAATTATTATCATGATTATCATTATTATTATCATCCTTACTTTCATTTTCTTTATATTTCTGCTGTATACATCATTAATAACTTACATGTTCTGAAAAATAAGTGTCTTTTTCTTACAACTAGTATCAGATATATTTCCCGATTCATCTATCCTATCCCTATCTATCTATCAACCCCTCTGACTACCAATCAATATATTCATTCATAATTCGCTAATCCACCTCATTCATTTTTTATTTCCCTACATACATCTATTCACTCACTTCCAGCGCCCCAACTATACATATGGAAGTCCACACGTATCCAGAAAATCGAATAATTTGCCGATAACACATAAGCTCGTCATTTTCCCTCGGCTAGTTGCGTCACCCGTCACACCGCTGCTAATTGACTGGCGCTTGAATTGATGGACTGTAGTGTGACCATTACGGCGAATATAATCATATAATTATACTGAACTGCGGTGAGGCAATCGCTGTATGTCCGAGGGCGCGGGTACGGAAATATGTGCAGGTGAATGTGAATATTGTTTAGTCCCATATACATAGGTATTATGGGGATATTTGTTGTAGGTCGGTGTTATAATTCTATGGTTGTACGATGCAAGGGTGCAGGGTTCTTTGTTTGTTGAAAACGGTGGAATTCGTTGTGATGCCGAAATGGTTGCAAAAGCGTTAGTGAATGAGTGAGTGGGCGTGTGCGCGCGCGCGCGCGCGCGCGCGCGTGTGTGTGTGTGTGTGTGTGTGTGTGTGTGTGTGTGTGTGTGTGTGTGTGTGTGTGTGTGTGTGTGTGTGTGTGTGTGTGTGTGTGTGTGTGTGTGTGTGTGTGTGTGTGTGTGTGTGTTCTTGTAATCGCGTGTGCGTGCGTTTGCATCTACATTTAGCATGTACGTCCAAGCGTGTGACTGAGTCTGTCCAAGAAGCAAGAACGACACACAGTACGGTTAAAAGAGATGCCGATTCACAGCTTAATGCGGTCGGAAAATTTAAGAGAAGTGAAAATAATAATAATTCTCTCTTGCTGTCTTTTTAGCAGTCGCAATCACGCCAACTTCAAGACTTTCTCTGTGATTAAATTGGCGGGGTGATAATTTTGCAAAATTTAGACTCGTTTGGCGTCCCTCAAGACAATCCTGAAGATGGAGTCCGTGTTTTGTATTGTCTTGAGAAAGAAAGACAAATTCATTCTCATTTCTTTGCTGTTCAACCACATTTGGCTTTGCAAAAGTATTTTCCTTTTACTGCTGAAGTTATAAAAGACTGAGAGAGAGATAAAGCGGAATAGGATAAATAGATAGGAAGATAGAAAGAGAGATACGTAGGTAGACAGATTGAGTGAGATAGATAGATAGATACAAAGAGAAACATAAAAAAGGAAAGAAAGTTAGAGAGAGTCAGAAAGACAGAGATAGAGAGAGAAAGAAAGACAAGGATAGAGAAAGACAGACAAACAAACAAACAGACAGACAAAAAAAAAAAAAAAAAAGGATACAGAGAGAAAGAAAGACAGAAAGAGAAAGACATACAAACCAACAGACAGACAAACAAACAAACATACAAAGAAGTAGAAAGAGAAAGAGAAAAAACAACAAAAAAGACGAAGAAATAACACAAATAAACCCACACTAACAAAACAAACAGCTGAACAGAACACACGGCAGATGAACAAGAAAAAGATCCAGCACCAACCGGCACCACGATGTCCAGGTATTTGTGAGTCTATTGTGAACACCCCCTATAGGGCTGCTTGGTCACGTGACAAAGGTGTGGATGAGGAGAGGGACCCCCAAGGGAGGGGCGAAGAGGAGGGTAAGGGTGAGGAGGGGTATGGGGTAGTGGGGTAGAGATGGGAGAATTGGGGGGCTGTTGGTGGGGAGAAGGTGAGGAGAGGGAAAGGGAGAAGAGAGGGAATGAGGGGTGAGAGTGAGAGGAGGGCGAATGGGGGTGGGGGGTGGGGGGTAAGGGAAAGGGAGAAGAGAAGGAATGAGGGGTGAGAATGAGAGGAGGGAGAATGTGGGTGGGGGGGGGTGAAGGAAAGGGAGAAGAGAGGGAATGAGGGGAAGGGGGGATAAGGGCAGCGAGGTGGACAGTAAGAAGGGAGATTAACGGGATGAGAGGGAAAGGTAGAAAGGGAATGGGATAGAGGGTGTAGAATCGGAGGGAGGAGAGGGGGATAGAGAGAGGGAGAAGGAAGGAAAGAGCAGTGAGGGAGGGGATAGACAGGAGGGAAGGCGGAGGGAAGGGGAGAAAGAAGTTAATTTGTGAGCAGAGGGGAGAGCGCAGGGGGGAGAGAGGGGGAGGAGTAGGGCACCAGAGTGGGGGAGGGGTCATGCTAGAGGACGAGAGGGAGGGGAATAGACAGAGAAAGGAAGAAAAATTAGGGTTGTGCGGGGGGAGGGAGGTAAGGGAAGGGAGAAGACAGGCGATGGGGAGGGACAACTCGGGGTGGGGTGGGTGGGTGGGTGGGGGGGGGGGAGAAAGCTGTTGAGGGGAGGGGGAGTAGGGGCTGGGTAGGGGGCTGGGGGGGGCGGAAAAGGGGAAAGGAAAAGAGGGAACGAACGATGAGGAGGAAGAATAGGACACACGCAGACTTAGAGAGGAAAAGTAATTGCAGGAACGCATAAGGAAGAAACAATTAATGTCATCATCACTATTATCGTTTTCGATATCCTTGTCATCAATTATGTTATCATTGCTATGTTTATTAACATCATTATTATTATAATTTCTAACATAATTTTCAATATCATTATCATTATTATCATTATCCTCGTTATTACTATTATTATCATTATTATCATCATTATCATCATTATTGTTACTGTTGTTATGATTGTTAGCATTACCATTGTCATTGCTCATTATCATTATTATTATCATTATTATTGGTCTCAAAGCTATTATCATTATTTTGCTATTATCATTTGCATTATTATCATTAATATCATTATCTTTATCATTTTCATAATCATAATTGTTATCATTACTTTTTTATTACTATTAGTACTATTTTCATTACTATCATTTTTAGTATTAGTATCATTATTATCGCAATCATCATCATTATCAATCATCATTATTATCCACAATTGTATACTCGTATTCAAACGCATGCGTATCTTTGGTAGATGGAAAGGTTGATAGATAATAAACATAGATGAATAGTAAGATAGATAGATAGATAGACATATAAATATACAGATAGACAGCCAGGTAGATATAAGAGAGCAAATAATAAATTTGTGCAAAATTCGGCTGTGTCTTGGTGGGTCTTATTTTCCTTGAGATATTAATATTCTTGTGAAGATGATGGACTGGTAAATGGACAGGGAATTAGATTGGTAAATGAATAGATAGAGAGAAAAGAGAAGATAGAGAAAGAAAGAGAAGAGAAGGAGAAAGAAAGAGAGAGAGAGAGAGAGAGAGAGAGAGAGAGAGAGAGAGAGAGAGAGAAAGAGAGATAGAGAGAGAAAGAGAGAGAGAGAGAGAGAGAAGAAACGAGAAAGAGGAAAGGAAACAAGGAAATAAGGAGAAAAAAAGAAAGGGAAAGAGAAAGCGAAAAAAAAAGAAAAAACAAAAGCGTGTAAGAAAGAAAAAGAAAGA
>NC_091573.1:24241408-24243908 GCF_042767895.1 Penaeus vannamei
CAAAATGTCAACTAATTTGATTGTAAAAAGGTCTCAAGACTGAGTCATCAAATATATTAAATTATCTTCTGATGTCTAGCTTTGAGATAAAAGTTAGTCATTAACCCTATATCTGTCAATCCTATGTACTCCATCTGACAGTCGTAGTGCATTTTGCTGGTTGCATCCCAGAAAATATTACAAAAGGTGAGGTTTGAATAGATTATGGCGAAATAGATGCATATCATCAATGCTTACGTTAAAAATGGCTTTGATGAATACAACACGCCACAGACTTTAGACAATTTACATTTCAAATGGATAACATGTTCATACGAGCTTTTTTTTTTGGAATACTCACAACTGAAAATCTGAATTTTGTTATTTCCTGTGATATACAATGTTTGATGCATGTATTGACGGCAATGGATGCATTATTCGTTTATTTCTATGTAGAATCGTATATTTAGTCTTTTTAATGTTTATTTAGTTTGTTAGTAGCCAAAGAGCGTAATACCTTTACAGGTTCACTGTTCAATATGTTAATGAGGATTGAGGTATCATGATGGCTGCTAAATATGGTGGAAACCCGGCATGCAAGAAGTTTTGGCGTGGAATAAATATCAATATACAATTTAAAAAGTAAAGGACCCAGAGCTGAACCCTGCGGAATACCGTATGGGGTTTGACATTATAATGAAAAGATTTCATTCAATTTTACATTCTGTGTACGATTACTGATGTAACTTTTTAACCATTTGTGTGCTGCGTTACGGACCTCGTAATGTTCCAGTCCAGAAAAATTGTTTGGTCCACCACATCGAACACCTTTCCCAAGTCTATGAACACACTGATTGTAAATCAGTTTTCATTAAAATCTGTTAACACGGAATCCACTAAGATTTGCAAAGCATTTTCTGTAGATCTATAAGGGCGGATTCCATACTGACATGTAGAAAGAATAGTGTAATTGTTTATATGTTCCATTAGCTGGGTATAGACAATTTTTTTCAAAAATCTTGCTTAAGAAATCTAAGACTAATATCAGTCGATAGTTATTCAGGTCAGCATCATCTCCGGATTTATAAATTGGTCTCACTGCAGTAATTTCAAGAGGGTCAGGGAATTCTCCATATGTTAGTGATCTGTTACAGTGACGTCATTGTTGAAAGGGTATCAGAGGTAGCTCGAATATGTTTTTCCGGTTAATTCATCATGGCCCGGAGCACTGGCACTGAGAGAATAATTATATTTTGTACTGCAATCTTAACTTGTCTAAATCTTAACATTTCATAAGATCCCGCAGGAAGGTAGGACGAGAAAGAGGTTACGCAGCGCCCTTGTCTGTCAGCCGAGAAAAACCGCACCGGGATCGTTCGGGGCGGCGGGTTGGGGTGCTACACGTACTCCAAGTTCAGCTGCTCCTTCAGGAGAGCCTACGCCTTGACGATGGATTGCTCCCCGGTCTCCCAGGGCGTCGCCTCCAACCCACCCATGCGCAGATTGCTCCTCCTCTGGCGTCGTCTAGATGTTGGTGCGGGCGTGCAGATCCTCGGCAGGATTTCGGAGGCTGGCGATTTCACGGCGGTCACTCCCTCGCGACTCCCACAGCCCCCGTGCGGTCTCCTTTAACTCGCCAATTTCCCGCTGACTATATTCCAGGATTCTCTTTAATTTAATAACTTCCGTAGAAAGTTCATCTAAAATAGACAGACTTAGCCAAGGAAAACTTGCAGGGAACCTCGGTAAGATTTTTCTTGAGTGTCCAATAAAAACTTTATGGTTTCTACGTCCGTTTTGGTAACTATCCAACGAGCGGGAGGCGAGGAGCTGCGGGGTGCGGGCAGTGGGGCAAGTGGTGACGTATCAGTGACGAAGTCTTTCGTGACGTCCTTAATGACGTAACAGGAATCTAGTGCCTCCCTCCCTCCCTCCCTCCCTCCCTCCCTCTCTCTCTCTCTCTCTCTCTCTCTCTCTCTCTCTCTCTCTCTCTCTCTCTCTCTCTCTCTCCCTCTCTCCCTCTCCTCCCTCCCTTTTCTCTCTCTCCCCCCCCCTCCTCTCTCTCTTTCATTCTCTCTCTCTCTCTCTCTCTCTCTCTCTCTCTCTCTCTCTCTCTCTCTCTCTCTCTCTCTCTCTCTCTCTCTCTCTCTCTCTCTCTCCCCTCTCCCTCCCTCCCTCCCACCTCTCTCTCTCTGTAATACACCAACAATTATTCCTTTTCCAGCTACACCTTATTTATCTCTAATCCTTCTCGGCTATAACCTGCTTAGTAGTAATCCTCTCACTCAAAATGAAAAGATATTCTGCTCTATATCTAAATACTGATCAAATTCAGAGCGGGGAAATAGTGCGTGGACAAGGAATTAGAAAGAGAGAAAGCGCTGTGGTAATATTTGGTAGAAAACAGGGTGTACATGTTGCTCAAAAAATGCGAGGGAAATATCCACTAACTGGCAGCTCGACGTTAACTCTGGCCCTCTTGCGGTTGAAAACACAATCAAAATTTTCGTGTGTGTGGTGG
>NC_091573.1:24251408-24256408 GCF_042767895.1 Penaeus vannamei
GACACACAAAAAAGTAAAAAAGAAAAGAAAAGAAAAAGAGGTAGAGAGACACGTTGGAGTTTGAAAAGAATCAACAGAATCTTCCCTTGACATCCGAAATGGAAGGGAAAAAAGAGAAAAAAAGGGAAAATGGCAACTGAACCGATCACGTGATTGACCAAATCTCAAAAACCAGTATGTGTGTTCGACCCCCCCCCCCAAAAAAAAAAAAAAAAAAAAAAAAAAAAAATCAAAAGTATAATCTTCCTTTGACACTCGAGGTGCAAAACAGGGACGAAAAGAAGGAAAGATAATTGAGTACACAGAAGAAACGTCAAACAAAATCACAAATCCCCCCTCCCCCGAAAGAGAGATAGATAGAAAGATAGATAGATAGATAGATAGATAGATAGATAGATAGATAGATAGATAGATAGAGAGAGAGAGAGAGAGAGAGAGAGAGAGAGAGAGAGAGAGAGATGGAGACAGAGACAGAGAGAAATATAAAGAGAAAGAGAGACAGGCAGGGAGAGAGAGAGAGAGGCAGAGAAAAAAAAGAGAGAAGAGAGAGAGACAGACAGACAGACACAGATAGAAGACAGGCAGGGAGAGAGAGAGAGAGGCAGAGAAAGAAAAAGAAAGAGAGACAGACAGACAAACAGACACAGAGAGAAGGACAGCTGACACGACCACATGATTGACAGCAACCTCGAACGCCGTGTCAGTAAGGTCGTTCTATTGGCGTGATGGTGATTGAATCCCGCTCTAACGGCAGACGGCAGGAGACTTATTATTGAAGTTTTTGAGTTGTGGAGGGAAGTGGAGGGAGAGTGGAGGGAGGGAAGGGGCAGGGAGAGGGAGGGAGGGTGGCAGAGGGATGGATGGAGGGAAAGGAGAGGCAGAGGGAGGAAGAGATGGTGGTAGAGGGAGGGAGAGTGTTAGAGGGATGGAGGGAGGGAGGGGGAAAGAGGGAGGGAGGGAAGATGATATTGGGATGGAAAGCGGTAAATAAAAGGAGGAAAGGAGGAGGGAAAGAAGGAGGGAGGGATTAGATGAAGGGAGGGAGGGAGGGAGGGAGGCAGGGAGAAAAGTCGAGGGTGGAAGAAGGAGGGAGGGAGGGAGAAGGCTAGGGAAGGAGGGACGAGGGAGGGAAGGGAAGGAGGAAGGCTGAGGAAAGGAATGGGAGGGAGGGAGGAGAGGGGACAAAAGGAGGGAAGGAGGGGCTGGATGGAGGGAAGGAGGAAGCGAGAGAGAGGGAAGATGGGAGGTATAGAAGGAGGGAAATATAGATGGAAGAGATTAAGAAGATAAATGGAAGAAGGGATGACGATAGAGAAGAGGAATATAGAGGAAGAGGGAATAAGGGAGATACGAGCGAAAGAGGAAGATGGATGGAGATATATAGATTAATAGAGGAAGAGGTAGATAAAAAGATAAATAGACAGACAGACAGACAGGTTGATAGAGATAGACAGATAGAGGTAGATAGATAGATAGATAAATAGATGGAGATAGATAGATAGATAGTGAAAGATAGAGAGAGAGGGAAAGAGAGAGAGAGAGAGAGAGAGAGAGAGAGAAATTGGGAAAGAGAAAGAGAGAGAGAGAGAAAAAAAAAAATCAGTGACAGCTCATCAAAAGCCAGAAATATTTTTCCCAAAAGATCACAATAGAAAAAAAGTCGACACTCTTTGTTATAATAAATCAGTCATTATACCTAAAGCCGGTAATTCATCTGTAAACTGTAACTGGCAGACAAAAATATATCCGATATACCTCCATTAACTTTGTGCAAATCAGCCTTGGAACAAACAATTAAAAAATACTGGCATTTTCCATTTCCAGTATCACTTCTTTTTTTCGCACGAGGCGGATGGAGGGAAAATGCAAAATATAATCACAATATTGTTTACGTTTTCAGTTATCTACGATTCACGTTTATTTTCGCTGATTTGTGCTTTCATCTATTTTCTGTGGCTTTAGAGTCGAATACAACAAATGGGATTATACCTAAAAGGATTAGATTAAAGGGATTAAACTGAAAGATTTGATTGAAAAAGGAGAGAATACAAGCGCCCTTCCTCATAAAAAAATACAAAACAAAATACACGAAACAATTTCCTTGTTCTAGCGTATTACAAAGACAAAAAAGCAAGGAAAACAAGTAGATTAAAGTGGGAAATCCTTTGAAATCCTTACTAAGCCAGACCTTACATTACATATAATGGAATGACACACTTAATCCTTGGGTAAGGGGTTAATCCAAGACTTGCAAATGCACGACTGCAAAGTGAAAAGCAAAGTCGTGCAAGGTATGAGAAAAATATTTTATTCAATCTTGAGCGGTTAGATTCAAGTATGCGGTGCCTCTTTTCTTTATTTCTATATAAACATACAGATATAAACACATATATGTATGTAAATATACATATATAAACATATGAATGTATATGAATACGTGTTCTGTTCTAATATCCGGATGAAAACACTGTCTGATGATGACAGTATAGAAAAGGTAATACCAAAAGCTGTAAAAAAAAAACTCAATATATATAACATTTAATCCAAATCGCAGAAGTGTCATTCCATAAACTGGTATATCAAATACACTTGAGAAAAACGCTAGAAACGATTTAAAATGTACAATCCTTTTGTACTCGACACGTTTTGTCTCAGTAGTGTTGATGTTATACAATAACAAATTAATCCAAGTCTTCAATTCATCTTCAGTTTATGATAGTAATACGATTGTATTTTCAAAATCTAATGATAAGATGAGAGATTATCGTGAATGATGAAGAAAAATGAATAAGAAAAAAAAAGAGGTAGGTAAAGAGAAATAAAGTGGACGGAATAATGGAATATGAAAATTAAAAAACGGCGGAGAGAGAGAGAAGAAATACGTGGAAAAGGGATAAATACAAGAGAGAAAACAAAAGATGGAAAAGCTAAGTAGAATAAGAAAAAGGAGGAAGCGAGAGAGAGGGAAGATGGGAGGTATAGAAGGAGGGAAATATAGATGGAAGAGATTAAGAAGATAAATGGAAGAAGGGATGACGATAGAAAGAGGAATATAGAGGAAGAGGGAATAAAGGGAGATACAGCGAAAGAGGAAGATGGATGGAGATATATAGATTAATAGAGGAAGAGGTAGATAAAAAGATAAATAGACAGACAGACAGACAGGTTGATAGGATAGACAGATAGAGGTAGATAGATAGATAGATAAATAGATGGAGATAGATAGATAGATAGTGAAAGATAGAGAGAGAGAGAGAGAGAGAGAGAGAGAGAGAGAGAGAGAGAGAGAGAGAGAGAGAGAGAGAGAGAAAAAATCAGTGACAGCTCATCAAAAGCCAGAAATATTTTTCCCAAAAGAAGATCACAATAGAAAAAAGTCGACACTCTTTGTTATAATAAATCAGTCATTATACCTAAAGCCGGTAATTCATCTGTAAACTGTAACTGGCAGACAAAAATATATCCGATATACCTCCATTAACTTTGTGCAAATCAGCCTTGGAACAAACAATTAAAAAATACTGGCATTTTCCATTTCCAGTATCACTTCTTTTTTTCGCACGAGGCGGATGGAGGGAAAATGCAAAATATAATCACAATATTGTTTACGTTTTCAGTTATCTACGATTCACGTTTATTTTCGCTGATTTGTGCTTTCATCTATTTTCTGTGGCTTTAGAGTCGAATACAACAAATGGGATTATACCTAAAAGGATTAGATTAAAGGGATTAAACTGAAAGATTTGATTGAAAAAGGAGAGAATACAAGCGCCCTTCCTCATAAAAAAATACAAAACAAAATACACGAAACAATTTCCTTGTTCTAGCGTATTACAAAGACAAAAAAGCAAGGAAAACAAGTAGATTAAAGTGGGAAATCCTTTGAAATCCTTACTAAGCCAGACCTTACATTACATATAATGGAATGACACACTTAATCCTTGGGTAAGGGGTTAATCCAAGACTTGCAAATGCACGACTGCAAAGTGAAAAGCAAAGTCGTGCAAGGTATGAGAAAAATATTTTATTCAATCTTGAGCGGTTAGATTCAAGTATGCGGTGCCTCTTTTCTTTATTTCTATATAAACATACAGATATAAACACATATATGTATGTAAATATACATATATAAACATATGAATGTATATGAATACGTGTTCTGTTCTAATATCCGGATGAAAACACTGTCTGATGATGACAGTATAGAAAAGGTAATACCAAAAGCTGTAAAAAAAAAACTCAATATATATAACATTTAATCCAAATCGCAGAAGTGTCATTCCATAAACTGGTATATCAAATACACTTGAGAAAAACGCTAGAAACGATTTAAAATGTACAATCCTTTTGTACTCGACACGTTTTGTCTCAGTAGTGTTGATGTTATACAATAACAAATTAATCCAAGTCTTCAATTCATCTTCAGTTTATGATATATGTCTGATTGTATCTTCAAAATCTAATGATAAGATGAGAGATTATCGTGAATGATGAAGAAAATGAATAAGAAAAGAAAAGAGGTAGGTAAAGAGAAATAAAGTGGACGGAATAATGGAATATGAAAATTAAAAAACGGCGGAGAGAGAGAGAAGAAATACGTGGAAAAGGGATAAATACAAGAGAGAAAACAAAAGATGGAAAAGCTAAGTAGAATAAGAAAAAGACGAACTAAGAAATAAAAGGAAAAGACGAGGGAAAGACCACAGAATAAAAATTAGGAAAAATATAGCAAAAAAAAAAAAGAAAAGAAGAGAAAGGAGAGAGAGAGAAAGAGCGAATAAAAAGAAACGAATGAAAGGAGAAGAATGAAAAAAAATGAGATAAAGTGTTTCTTTGTTGATAAGCCTTTCGAAAACATACGAGTGATGCCCGTCGAAAGTGAAAGATAAGACAAAAATGAAAGAAAGAAAGAAAAAAGGATAGAAAAAGAAAAAATAGACTTCAACGATTTGGGAGATTCTTTTATAAAAAATATTCTTTCACCTAATTTTCATTTCGTT
>NC_091573.1:24301408-24303908 GCF_042767895.1 Penaeus vannamei
ATCAGTTACGTATTCGGACGAGGATGGAGGAATTCGCACGGGCAAATAATAATCGCTGCGGCATCCAGCATCCCATGGCAAAAAAAATAAAGCCAAAGGATGCTATTCAAACTGTTCAGCGGCGAATGAACGTTTGCTTAGCCGGGGAATGAACGTTTTGCTCAGCGGGGAATAAACGTTTGACCCGGACGATAAATTTTCGGCAACAGTTTCACTTCGGGGGTCTTGCGTTAGTGCGGTAAACGAGAGAATTATACGATCCGCTCTCCCTCCCCACCCCACCTGCTCCGCGCCTCCGCCAGTGAGATTCAGTGGTATGGACATAGTGAAATGGGGCGGGAAATGACCGTAGAGTTCTGTCACTGATTGTTGCGGTCGGCGGTGTGGGTCGGGAGGCTGTGCAAGCTCCGGTGATCGCGCAGGAATTGTCTAGAATTGTTATGTTCACTTTCTTTCCTTCCTTCCTCGAATGTTTATCTCTGCTTTTATTCAATTTGAGGGTTATCTCTTATTTCCTCTCCCGCGGGTGGAGTGAGAGCCGAGCGAACTGTTTCGGATATTTTCCCTTCGCTGACTTTTGTCTGTCGATATATCGCCTTGGCTTGCTTGGTATTCTCTCCACTTTTCCTCTTTCCTTTGCCATCTCTCTTTGTTTCTTTTTCTTTTCTTTTTTTGTGTCTTTCTCCGTGTAAGTCTCTGTCCGTCTGCGTGTCTGTCTGTCAGCATGTGTTTGTGTGTGTATGTATATAAGTGTATGTGAATTTGTGTAAGAGTGCCCGTCAATACTTTGTACGCATGTTTGCGCGTTTCTCTACTCCCTCTCCTCCCTCTCTGTCTCTCTCTTTCTCTCTCTCTCCCTCTCGCTCTCCCCTTCCCCCCCTCTCTCTCTTTCTCTTTCCCTCTGTCTATTTGTCTACTTATCTTCCTAAATATCGATCCAATTATCCTTCTTTCTCTATCACAGCCTTATAGTCTGTTCCCGCCCGTAAGTACAGTGGCCTCTCCGTTCCAGCTCACTCTGAACAATCGAGATGCGTGAAGCAGCAATTAAACTGTGATATGCAAACGGTATCATTATGGGATTACGCATTAGAGATGGTACTCGAAGAGAGATAGATAGCTTGATAGATATTTGATGGAACATGTGTCCTTTATCTCCCGAGATTTACCATTTTATCTTTTCCTTATCACTCAAGCTCATTTGGATTAAAAACAGATAACGCACTTCGCTTTGTGATATATATTTGAAATATATATATTATTCCCAAGTATTTGCAAGTAAACTGTGTAGAATTTGATAACTTTCCGCAAAACTTTTAACGCATCCAAACCTTGTAACATATGCCACACATTCTGCAGTCCTGTAATTAGGTTAATCTAGTAGACAGCTAATTGCAAATGGATTTAATGTCATTAGAGTCCAAAATCATATATTAATTATGCTTAAATGATTTGCCTGACGGTTTGCTTCCTCCGGCGCTTTCTTTCTCGTCAGCTTGAACGAGTGGTAAGGAGAGAGAAGGAGAGATGGAGAGAGAAGGAGAGATGGAGAGAGGAGGAGGAGGAAGGGGATAAAAGGGTAGAGGGAGAAAGAGAGGTGATTATCATGGTGATGGTGATAACATTAATAATGAATGTTAGTAGAAATAATAATGATCATGGTATTGGCAATAATGGTAATATTACAAATCATGATAATGATAATAATAAAAGGATAATAATGATAACAATAATAATAATGACGATGAAAATAACAATAATGAATAGTGACTGATAATAATAATAATAATTATTATTATTATTGTTATAACAATAATTATAATAATTATTATAATAACAATAATTATAATAATTATTATAATAACAATAATTATAATAATTATTATAATAACAATAATCATAATAATAATGATAGCAATATCATTAGCAATGAAGGTAATAATAACAATAACAACAAATACAGCAACAAAAAGTAGTAATGATAACATTGGTAATGATAATGATGACGATACTACAACCACCACTACTACAAAAGACAATAATGATGATAGTAGCGGTGATAGTGACAGCGATGATAACAGTTATGATAATGCCTATCATCATAACAACGATATAATTATCATAACATTAGTTATAACAAGATAATAAGAATGATAAAACGACAACACTCACACCAATCATAATAATAATGATAAAATAATAACAATAACAACATCACCAATAACAATAATAGCAATGACAACAACAAACCTAGTAACAGTGATAACCAAAGTCACGAAGAAGAACATTGAGGATAATGAAAATAAATAAATAAATAAATAAAAAATGACCGACACATCCGATAACCAAAATCACGAACAGCATTGATGATAATAAAAGAAAAGAAAGAAAGAAAGAAAGCAAAATGACTGACACATCCACCATACGCTGTTGCAGAACCGGACAAAGTAAGAGGCTTCATTGCATCATAGGAGAAATTGGATTGAAGTTACGCAACAAT
>NC_091573.1:24321408-24323908 GCF_042767895.1 Penaeus vannamei
GGAAAAGAAAAAATCTAAAATTCATATAAAAATATATAGAGAGAAGAAAAATAGAAAAAGCAAAAATACAAACAAATGAAATTTCTAAAGAGGGTGCACAACAACAACAAGAAAAACAACAACAAAATGACAAATTCTTTAACAAATTCCTTCTGTGACGCTGTTGACAACGGGATAGAAATGTCGTCTATTTGGGTCGTCTTTCGCCCCCGGTCCCCCCCCCCCCCCCCCCGCCCATTTTTTAAAGATTCGGAAGGAATGGGAAACCGGTACACAAAGAGAATATTTACGAGTGTCCAAGTCGGCCTAAGGACAGACGGAAGTCTAAGAGAGATAGAAGAAAGATGAAGGGACAGAAGAAAGCGGGAGAAAGAAGGAAGAAAGCCGGAGATAGAAGAAAGATGAAGGGACAGAAGAAAGCGGAAGAGAAGGCCGAAAGCCGGAGATAGAAGAGAGATGAAGGGACAAAAGAGAGAGGAAGAGAGAAAGACGAAAACCGAAGATAGAAGAAAGATGAAGGGACAGAAGAGAGAGGAAGAGAGAAAGACGAAAACCGAAGATAGAAGAAAGATGAAGAAACAGAAGAAAGTGGAAGAGAGAAAGACGGAAGCCGGAGAGAGACAGAAAAAAGATGAAGATATAAAAGAAAGAGGAAGAGACAGAAGAAAGCCGGAGAGAGGCAGAAGACAGCCAAAGAGAGAAAGGCGAAAAAGAAAAATTGAAGAAAAAAAACAACGATAAGATACAGGAGAAAGCCGAAGAGAGACTGACTAAAGCCGAATACACACAGATGGAAGCCGATGAGACACAGAAAAAGAATTAGAGACAGAACAAAACTTGAGAGAGGCAGAAAAGAGCCGTGAAGACACAGTGGAAAGTCAAAGAGAGACAGAAGAAAGTAATAGAATCACAGATGAAAACCGTAGAAAAAAAAAAAAAAAAAAAAAAAAAAAAAAAAAAAAAAAATGGAAAAGGACAGCAGAAGACCGAAGACAGACAGAAAAAAAAACAATGTAGACAAACACAGGCAGACATAAGGCAGCCGAAAAGAGGCAGGAAATACGACGACAACCAAAAGACAGCCTGGTAAAAGAAAAAAAATGCCTTAAAGACACGGCAGAAGACCGAAGAGATACAGAAACAAAGACAGACAGAAAAGAGCCAAAAAGAATCAGAAAAAGGCCTCAAAAACACACCAGAAAAACTAAGACAGAAAAAAGACGAAAACAAACAGAAGACAGCCAAAAAGAGAAAAGAAACAGAAAAAACACACCAAAAACAGAGCCGAAAGCCGACGAGACATTTCCGAAATTGTCGCCAAAAATCATGAGCTTAGAAACTATTTCATATTTCACTTCTGGTAAATTATTGCGTGATCTATTTCCTTCCGGAGACCACGCGAAATATACTCAGCCGGAGGGTACACATCCACGCCTTCTGGGAGGGCTTCAAGGCTTTCATATTTCTGTGTATTGTCTCTATTTTTTGTGTTTTGTTTGTATTATAACTGATGTTGAAAGCTTAATCATCGATGTAATTAGTATCATTAGGGTTTTCTTAATTATTGTTTTTAGCTTTTTTTTCACCGTGATTGTCATTTTTAGTAGTATTCATATCACTATTATTGTTATGGTTATTATAGTCATCGTTACTGACAGGGAAAGAGAAAGAGAAAAAACAGAAACGCCAATAAATGAACACTATTCCAATTATATCAAAAGTACTTTCCCCTCTCTCCCTTCCTCTATCCTCCTCTTCCTACCAAACCATCGCTAATCTTCAGTTCTCTCTAATTACACTTTATCCCCCCCCCCTCGTTTATAATCTATGAGTGATAACCATTCTGATAATCACAATATAATCTTTTCCATAATTCTCTCTCTCCCTCGTGCGTCAGGTCTACCGTCAGTTGAGAGAAAAGGATTCATTATGGTAATGTGTGCTGCGTAGTTTTGGGTTGATCTCTCTTGTAGACTCATTTGACTGTTTGTGTGTGTTTGTTAGTGTGTGTGTTTGCTAGTGTATGTGTTTGTGTGTGTGTTTGCTAGTGTATGTGTTTGTGTTTGTGTGTGTGTGTGTTTGTGTGTGTGTGTGTGTGTGTGTTTCTTAGTGTGTGTGTTTGCTAGTGTGTGTGTCTGCTAGTGTGTGTGTCTGTGTGTGTGTGTGTTTGTGTGTGTGTGTGTGTGTGAGTGTGTGTGTGTGTTAGTGTGTGTGTTTGCTAGTGTGTGTGTCTGCTAGTGTGTGTGTTTGTGTGTGTGTGTGTGTGTGTGTGTGTTTGTGTGTGTATGTTTGCTAGTGTGTGTGTTTGCTAGTGTGTGTGTTTGCTAGTGTGTGTGTTTGCTAGTGTGTGTGTGTGTGTGTGTGTGTGTGTTTGTGTGTGTGTGTGTGTGTTTGTTCGTGTGTGTGTTTGCTAGTGTGCGTGTGTGTGTGTTTGTGTGTGTGTGTGTTTGTGTGTGTGTGTGTTTGTGTGTGTGTGTTTGTTCGTGTGTGTGTGTTTGTG
>NC_091573.1:24335217-24342717 GCF_042767895.1 Penaeus vannamei
TCTATCGACACAAAAGTACAATTTTCTGTCCATATTCAGATACTAATCCACATACTAATATCTAACCACACACGGATACATATCCACATATATGTATCCACACAAAGGTATCTCTCCGTAAACAATATATATCCACACTCAGGTATCTATCGACATTCAGGGATCTATCCATACACACATATCTCTCCACACACAAACATCTATCCCCTCTTTCATACCTACCCACACTGACTTATCCATCCACACACCCTCTCACCGACACGATATCCACCCACTCACGCACACAAACACTCAGGTCACTCAGCTTTAATGTCTCTTGCGTTGTCTAATGTTTTATTCTCGCTGCAAGATTTATCGCCTTGTCTCGATGCAAAATCCTTTGTGATATTCAGCATCGCCTCTCGCCTCCTTCCTTCGCTTTCGTCTTCCTCCGGCTCTCGAGGTCGGCTCCTCGGCTTGGATTGGTCAGTTCGGCTGCTTGTGTGTTTCTCGTTTTCACTGTGTTATTTCATATATACATGCAAGCAAATATTTATTTATTTATTTGTCCATCTGTCTAGCTATATATATATATATATATATATATATATATATATATATATATATATATATATATATATATATATATATATATGTATATATATGATTTGTATATCTATCTATATATCTGTCTGTCTATCTATCTATCTATATATCTGTCTGTCTATCTATCTATCTATCTATCTATCTATCTATCTATCTATCTATCTATCTATCTACCTATCTATCTATCTATCTATCTATCCATCTATCCATCTATATCTATCTATATACCATCTCTTACTTCATATATATGCAAGTAAAAGATATCTTGTATTTGCTTTGAACTCGTAAGACTGAATAAGAAAAAGAAATTTAACAAAGGTTTGATTCGTTCTCGGACTGGAAATGAAATTGTGAATTTATGAAATTAAGAAATGGATACATTCGTGCAGACGATGCAGAGATGGCATAATAAAACATGCATGGCAGGAGGAATTACACTTGTTTTATGTGTGGTTTGTCGAGCACAGGAAAGAGAGAACGGGAAGGATTTTGAGAAAAAGAGAGAAATGGAGCGAGAGAGAGAGAGAGAAAGAAAGAGAGAGAGAGAGTGAGTGAGAGAGAGAGAGAGAGAGAGAGAGAGAGAGAGAGAGAGAGAGAGAGAGAGAGAGAGAGAGAGAGAGAGAGAGAGAGAGAGAGAGAGAGAGAGAGAGAGAGAGAGAGGGGAGGAAGGGAGGGAGAAGAGAGAGAGGGGGAATGAGAGAGAGAGAGAGAGAGAGAGAGAGAGAGAGAGAGAGAGAGAAATAGAGAGAGGAAGAAAGAGAGAGAGAGAAAGAGGGATGGGCAAGCAAATAAAAACATAGATTTGCGTATACGACAGTGCATGACAATCGTACGTATGCATACACAGCAGGACAACACATATAATCATATACATAGATCTAAAAATTGTCACACCATTTTTATCATATTTAGTTACACATTCCCCATGGCCACCAGTGTTGACGATACATAATTCTATGCTTTACCCCGTAATGGCTATATTGTCTACCGGGCTCTGTTGCACGGAACCGTCTTATGGGTAAAGTATATCACTTTTATTCGCTTTGAAATTATTATGTGATGGCACCCCGGGATTCCCCAATATGCGACGTGCGCTGCAAAGGCCCGTAGATGTGCTGTAAATTTAGTCTTTATTAGTTCCTGTATAATTTGCTGCGTGTGTACGAATGCATTTTTTTCTCTCTATTCTCGCGTTTTCTCTCTCTCTCTATCTCTCTCTTTCTCTCTCTGTCTCTCTCTCTCTCTCTGTCTCTCTCTATCTATCTATCTATCTATCTATATATATATATATATATATATATATATTTATATGTATATATATATATATATATATATATATATATATATATATATATATATATATATATATATCTTTCTCTCTCTCTTTTGTCTTTATTTCTTGTTTCTCTTCCACCCTCTGTCCATGCTTTCTCTCTCTCTCTCTCTCTCTCTCTCTCTCTCTCTCTCTCTCTCTCTCTCTCTCTCTCTCTCTCTCTCTCTCTCTCTCTCTCTCTCTCTCTCTCCCTCTCTCTTTCTCTCTCTCTCTCTCTCTCTCTCTGAGTCTAGCCGCCGTGGTGATCGGACGTGTTTTGCTTCCTCTCCGCCGCAGCCCCGCAACTCAGCAAAACCATGCATACTCATGGTCCCACCAAGTCAGAGGGTAATCTGACCCCTCCCCCCGGGTTTGAGGGGGCCAACCAGGGGGCTTCCCTGGTGCTTCCTCGGGCAGCTAGCCCGGGCTCTAGTCCCCGGAGTGAAAGGGGACCCCTGGCCCAGGGTAATGCGCCCCCCTCCCAGGGTACCGGGACCTCAGCCCAAGGATATGGGCCCCCCGGCAGCATGGGTCAGAGCTGCCTCCCCGCCCACGAGAATGGGCACCCCCATGGTAGCCAGGGTCAAGGCTGCCCCCCGGCCCAGGGTGAGGGGCCATTTAGCAGTAACAAGAGTGTAAACAGTGAACATGAATCTGAAAGAGCAATATATCAGTTCGGCAGTATAACAATAGTGCTAAACACAATTCTGTGTTTCGTTGCTTCGAAAAAGTCTTGGCCACGGTCGGTCATCAATGATCAAATTAAAAAGCATTACAAACCGGCTGCAATCGAACAAGCCCATGACATTGTGATCAGTTTATCCGACTCGAGAAAACCCAGGAGCACGACAAGGGACACTAAACGGATGACAAACATTATTGTGCACAGTATGATTGATCAGTGGGTAGATAATCAAAACATAGTGTTCGCAACAACTACAACGGACAATCCTCCAACAGACTGGTCACCACCTAAGAGATCAGGTAATTCTATTCCTTTTGTAAAGTTCTTTCAAAAGAGTACAGACCAAGGAACACAGACCTGTAATGGGCCTTCCCTCACGGACCAAAACCTGATTGAAAACAAAATCGACTTGTTGATCGGAATGTTTTCCGAACAACAGTCGACCATCAATAAATTAATAGGGCAAAAACAAGCAGAGGACGCATCGGCCACACAAGAGCCGACCCCCCCCCCCACCTCCCATCCCCCACCCGTGATCAGACCACATATGAAACCTTTCCCTTCACATCTCCTCCCCCAGTCACAACGCCCCCTACCTCCACCCCAAACCCCTCCTCCACACCCTCCATACCCATACCCGCGACCAGCAATCCTCCCCTCCCAATACCCTCCCCTCTCTCCCTGCCCGCGGCCAGCCAGCTCCCTCGCGCCCTTGCTGACTCGCCGGCCGCCAACTCTGCTGAGCCATCGACGTGCCCCTCGCCCGGCGCTCCTAGCCAGCAGACCCCCGCCCCTACAGACTCCCCCGCCTCCCCAAAGTCAACTAAGAGCCCTCCTGCCGTGAGACCCAAAACCAACACGCCAAAGAAGACCAAGGTGGAAGCTTCTACACAAGTAACACCTAAACGGAGCTTTAGAAAAAGACAAAACAACAGGAGTAACAATCAAAGAGAACATCTCGACCCCAACCGCCACTGGAGGAAACAGCTCAGCAGCAGGTGCAAGGGGCTACCGCCCAACCCGCTGCCCCCCCTCCTCCAGCAGCACCACCAGTCATCATTAACAACTATGCCGAACGAGCAAAATCCACACAAATTGATGAAGACGGTTACACCAAGGTCAAGTCAAGAAATCAGAGAAAAAGAGACAGAGAACACCAAACACCAAAGCCGTTAAAGGGAGCAGATCGTCCTGACACAGTCTACCTTTACATCACCAGTTGTCACCCAGACACAAACGAAGAGGATATAGAAGAACATCTATCCGAAAAGTTTGAAAACATAAGTGTCAAGGCCCATAAGACAGTGATGACACATGATTACTACACCAGCTTTACGGTGTCAGTAAGAGGAAAGAACATCAAACCTGAACTATTTTTAGACTCTGATACTTTTCCTGACAATGTTAAAGTGTTCCTAAACAAAAACAAGTACAAGCGCGATCAGGATGTTTGACCAGGCAACGCCGTCAGCGTTACCAATGACTAGATCGCAAAATGTCATACAAATAGAGCATATAAACGCTCAGTCTCTCCTCGGGCATTTTGTAGAAATTAAAATGCTTGTTGAGGAGAGAAACATAGACATATTATGCATAAGTGAAACATGGCTCCACCAGGAAATGGTCAGTAATTTCATAAATATTTCAAATTTTAAAGTTTACAGATGTGATGCAGGGCGAAGAGGAGGAGTGTGTATATATGTACGGGATACCCTGAAGTCAAACAGGATATCTACTACAGCAGTTAACAATACTGCCGTAGAAGATGTCTGGGTTACCGTACAAAGCAACATGCTTCCTTCCTTCATTATTGGCACTGTCTATAGGCACCCTCATGCTACCTCGGAATCTTTTGAATACATTGAAAAGGTTTTTAGAGAAATATCCTTAAAAAAGAAACCGCTTTTCATCTTAGGTGACCTAAATGACGATTTAACAAAATCCAATGCTAAATTAGCGAAGGTAATTAAGAAAAATAAATTAGAACAAATAATAGATAAACCTACTCGAATTACAGAAAACACCTCTTCTCTATTAGATTTAATAATAACTAACAGACCAGATCTCATTCTCCATTCCGATGTCACCCCGTGCCACGTTGCTGATCATGAACTTATCACGATGACGATAAATATAAAGAAAACAAAGAGACCACCAGTAATAAAAACTTTTCGCGATTTCAAACACTATGACCCTCAGTCTTTCCGCGAACTTATCCTGTCTAAAGAAATGAATCTATTAAATATTCCATCGACAGATAATGTAAACAAACAAGTAACTATTCTCACGGAAGTTATTAATACCAGCATCGATGCGCTGGCTCCCTACGTAACACGAATCGTCAGACGTCCCCCTGCTCCATGGATAAATGACGACATCAAGAGAGCCATTTGCGATAGAAATGAAGCCCACCAAGCTCTTAAATTTAACAGACATGAAGCTGCCTTTCAATTAGATTATAAAGTAAAAAAGAAAAATGTCAAAACGTTAATTCAATCTGCCAAAAGAAATTATTTCAGAAATAAATTTACCGAGTATAAGAACAACTCTGATAAAACATGGAAAACTGTTAAAACACTAGTGCCTCAAAACAAACTCACTAGTGATTGTGCAGGGCCTACACAAAACACAGAACATTTTAATCACTTCTTTTCAAAAATTGGAAAACTAACTTATGAACAAACAACTGCTTCTACATTACAACGAAACACAGATAGGGCAATGTTTACAACTAATTTTTTCAGACCACAACCAGTGGACGTAGAAACAATAATCTTAGTAATAAAACACCTTCGCGAAACAAATGCTGTAGGAGCAGACGGTATTGCTTTGCGCTTTATCAGAGATAGTCTACCCGCAATTGCACATTATTTGACGGTCATTATTAACACCTCTCTGGTCACTGGTGTCTTTCCGTCGCTTTGGAAACATGGTATAGTAACACCAATTTTCAAGTCGGGGGATATAGACGATGTGAATAATTATCGCCCTATCACTATACTCCCTATATTATCTAAAGTTCTTGAAAAAATTGTTGCAAATCAATTAACGAGTTTCCTGGAGGCCAATAACTTATTATCTAAAACGCAACATGGTTTCAGAAATAAGTTATCTACTGAAACAGCTTTACTACAAATTACTGATGAGATCTATAATAACATAGACAATAATCAAGTAAATTTGCTCACATTATGCGACCTTTCTAAGGCTTTTGATAGTGTTAACCATGAAATTCTCCTCAACAAATTAGTAATTCATAAAATTGATACCTTTTGGTTTAAAAGTTATTTAGATGCAAGGACCCAATCAGTAAGAATCAAAGATTGTATGTCATCAAAACAAGAAGTACCTTTTGGTGTTCCACAAGGATCCATTTTAGGTCCGATCCTATTCACAATTTTCATAAATGATTTATCAACAATAGCTCATAACTGCCTTTTGGTACAGTACGCCGATGATTCACAGTTTCTTCATAGTGACTCTGTAAACAACTTGAATACATTAATAAGAAACACTCAACATACCCTTACACAAGCAAAATTATATTTTGACACTAATGGCCTTAAACTAAATCCACATAAAACTCAATGTATATTTATAGGTAGCCGGCAGAATATAGCTAAAATTCCCAATGACACGACCATAGAATTTGAAGGCTGCTCTATCAAGCCGAACACTTCAGTGAATAATCTGGGAGTACACTTAGACAAATACATGACATTTGAACAACACGTTGACAAGATACACAGGAAAGTAATGGGCACCCTAGTATATCTTAATCACATAAAAAACAAATCACTACTGAAACTAGAATCATGGTTGTGCAAACTCTAGTTCTAAGCATTATTAACTACTGTTCAAATATTTGGGGTTCGACTAACAAAACCCAAATGCAAAAAGTACAAAAATTACAAAACTTTGCTGCAAGAGTTGCATTAGGTAATATCAGTAAACTTGATCACATTAGCCCACATATCCAAAAATTAAATTGGTTAAAAGTCCAACCTAAATGCAGTTATGATACTTGTGTATTCATCTACAAGCTCATTCATGGGAATTATCCGCAATGGTTAATGCCCTTGCAAACTGTAGGGACCACATCATGTGTCGTGACACGCCAAGTAAACTCTCTTTATGTTAAGAGATCGAGGACTGATACAGGGGCACGACAAATGGAAATACGTGGACCCAAGCTATGGAACATGTTACCAGATAATATAAGAGTCATTAATAGCTTTTGTAATTTCAAAACGAAATTAAAAGAACACCTATTAAATAATCAACTGTAGATATGAATGTATTTATGTAAAGAATAACCACTGTAATTAATGGAATAAAATGTTTTGACTTTGACTTTGACTTGACTCTCTCTCTCTCTCTCTCTCTCTCTCTCTCTCTCTCTCTCTCTCTCTCTCTCTCTCTCTCTCTCTCTCTCTCTCTCTCTCTCTCTCTCTCTCTCTCTCTCTCTTTCTGTGTCTTTTTTTGTCAACAATGATACTGACGTCTACTATTTCAGTTAACTTACTTGTCTTTCCATGTATCTATGTCGTCTTATTAATCAATAATAAACTGGTTAATCGCAACTTTATTTTAGTTTAGAAGTTTATAATCCTCATGTTTTTTTGTTGCCTGGTTGATACTTAACTAAATTTGTTCATAATGTCGCTGTCATTCCTTTCAGCTCATTAATAAACTTAATGTTATATTGAAGGATTTCTTAAAGCTCTCACCGCTCTTAGTGTAGACTAATGAGTATTTCAGAAAACGTTGTTTCTATATCTGTATTTCTGACAATAACCTCATTAATATCTGGAGACCAAATATAGATATTTTTTTGTCTGGCAACCACAATCCTCTAACTGTCCTTTAAGTTCATATTGCTCTAATATCCAATACCATTGATCAGCATTGTACATAC
>NC_091573.1:24365217-24372717 GCF_042767895.1 Penaeus vannamei
TATACATATATATATATATATATATATATATATATATATATATATATATATATATATATATATATATATATATACATATATATATATATTCTTTTCCTTTCTTTTTTTTCTTTTTCTTTCTTTCTTTCTTTCTTTCTTTTTCTACTGTATGTAAAGAGAGAAAAGGAGAGATGCATGAATATCCTTTTATATTCACAAGTGCAAAGATTCTTATCGTTTTGCAGTCCTATAAGTTTGAACGAGCAAATACTTCTCGATATCGCTAAGGGACACTCAGAGTCCCCGCGAATTATTACCAATACCAGTACCTGTATTTCTGCCTCTCGTGAATCATTTCGCAACACTTTTCGAAATGAATATGTAGGATTCAACGTCTTAAAAAGAAGGAAAAAAATAGTAATGATAATAATCTTGATAATATAGATAAAGAATAGAAATAAAAAGAATTAGGTAAAGGATAAAGAATAGAAATAAAAATAAAGAATAGAAATAAAAAGAATAAGGTAAAGGATAAAGAATAGAAATAAAAATAAAGAATAGAAATAAAAATAAAGAAAAGAAATGGAAATAAAGAATAGAAATAAAAAGAACAAGGTAAAGAATAGAGAATAGAAATGGAAATAAAGAATAAAAATAAAAAGAATAAGGTAAAGGATAAAGAATAGAAATAAAAATAAAGAACAGAAACAAAAAGAATAAGGTAAAGAATAAAGAATAGAAACAAAAACAAATAATAGAAAAAGAGAATAAATGATAAAAGAAAGAAATCGCATGCACTCACAAACTTCCATGCCAAGTAAGCAAGCTCCTCCTGCATACAGATGTTTGTTCTGCCGCCACAAAGCATGTTGCGTATGTTGGGGTTGGGGTGGGGGGAGGGGAAGGGGGTGTGGTAAGAAGAGAGTAGAGTGACGGGGGGAGGGGGGAGGGGGAGGAGAGGGACGTTATTTGGGTTTTCTTTAAGATAGAAAGGGGGTGGGGGAGGAAATGGGAGGGGAAGGGGTAGGGGAGAAAAAGAGAGGGTGAGAGGGAAAATAGGAGGTAGGGGAGAAAAATACGGGGTGAGAGGGAAAAAAGGCTGTAACCGGGAAAAAAAGGATGCAATAGGGGAAAAAAATAAGGTGATAGGGGAAAAAGAAAGTGGTAGGGGAAAAAAGAAGGTGGTAAGGGGAAAAAAAGAATTGGAAGGAGAGAAAAGCAATGGTTGAGGAAGAAAATGGATAGCGAAGCAGAAAAAAGACAATGTGGGGGTAAAGAGTGAGCGAGGGAAGAAAGGAGGGGGATGGGGGAATACAGAAGGAGGTGAGGGAACAAGAAAAATATGAGATGTTGGAGAAAAAAAAAATAGAGATCCCGAGACTAAGGGAAATAGGGGAGAGGGAAAATAAGAGGTAGATGGAATGAAGCGATAAAAAAAGGGAATGCAGAGAGGAAATAAAGGAGGGAGGGTGAGAGAAATAACCAAAAGGGGAAGATAAAGACTGGAGAAATGGCAGGGAGGGGTAGTGGGGAGGAGGGGAGGGGAGAAGGAGAGAGAGAAGTCTCATGCAATGCGCACGTGTCATGCAGAACGATCTTTGAGCTGATGAATAACGCAAACCAAGGAGAAAAAATAGACAATTTTTACACCGACCACTTTTATACTTTTTAACAGCGAGAGATAAAGAGGAATGGGGGAAGGGAGAAAGGGAAGAAGAGGTATAAAATAATAAAGGCAGACAAATGGAAAATACAGAGAAGGAAAGAGAGAGAGAGAGAGAGAGAGAGAGAGAGAGAGAGAGAGAGAGAGAGAGAGAGAGAGAGAGAGAGAGAGAGAGAGAGAGAGAGAGAGAGAGAGAGAGAGAGAGGAAGAGAGAGAAGAGAGAGAAGAGAGAGAGGAAGAGAGAGGAAGAGAGAGAGAGAGAGAGAGAGAGAGAGAGAGAGAGAGAGAGAGAGAGAGAGAGAGAGCGAGAGAGCGAGAGAGAGAGAGAGAGAGAGAGAGAAAAGAGCGAGCAGGCATAGCAATAAACAAACACGGTGAATATAGAATACAAGGGAGAAAAAGAGAGAAAATGAGAGAGACAGACAGACAGAGAAAGAGATTAGATAAATAGATAGATAGAGAAAGAGAGAGTATTCCATAAAAACAAACAAACATAAAAAGTAACTCAATAAGTGAAAGAAAAAGATCACATCACCATAACAACAAATAGATGAAGAAACAAACAAACAAATACACGAATAAATAAACAAAACATAAGATAAGCTCCCAATACCAAACCATCCTCCACTCACAAAATACCAACACCCACCCACCGGCCCGCCATGCAGAGACAACCCACACTTACCCAACCATCGCCCCGAACACGTAAAAAAAAAAAAAAAAAAAAAAAAAAAAACTCCTTTTGGCGTCCGGTCACGTGTTTTGGGGCGATGTTGTTTTCGGTGGTATTTCATTCTTTATTTATATCCAGCATCTTGTTTACGACGAGTGGCAGCCGACCTACTTCCGTCTTTTCGCCGCACTTGGTAACTACGTCAACGGGAACGTGGTTTGGGACATCCCCGTTAGAGTTTCTGGGGATTCGGACGAGGTCGTCGTCTCGTCTTTTGTCTGTCCTGTGCTTGTCTTTCTGGCTGTGTCTGAATGCGTGCATGGCTGGCTTTGGCTGCATTTTTTTCTGTTAGAGAAACGAAAAACCATACACTACCTAGATTCATTGACAGGTGAGATAAGACTTTCGAAATGTTAGCGCACTTTATTTTTGGATCTGAAGGTGAAACCCAGGAGGATTTTGAAACTGTCTTGCTTGTCAATAAATCTAATATGTGTATAGTTTTTCTATTCCTAACAGAAATATAGATACGAAAGCATATGCAACGACAGTGTCATGTCATCAATATCTGTTTATGCGGCTCTGTGCCTGCATATAATGTCTGTGTTGTGTTTATATATATGCCTGCCTGTTAGTCACTGTCTGTCTTTCTGCACGCATCTGTCTGTCTGTCTGTCTGTCTGTCTGTCTCTCTCTCTCTCTCTCTCTCTCTCTCTCTCTCTCTCTCTCTCACTCTCTCTCTCTCTCTCTCTCTCTCTCTCTCTCTTTCTCTCTCTCTCTCTCTCTCTCTCTATCTATCTATCTATCTATCTATCTATCTATCTTTCATTTCCTCTCTTTCTATCTCTCTTCCTTTTCCCTCTCTATTGCCCTTTCTCTTCCTCTCTTTTTTCTTCTTCTTCTTTTTCACCAATTGATTTTATAAAATGCTTAACGGAAGGGCCATTAATTTCCTCAAGCGCAAGACTCGAATTCACATCGTCAATATCAGCATTAAACCAAGACTAAGAAATGCTTACTCCCTTTCTCATGCAGATTACACGCACTTCTTCAAGAAGGCTAAGTCGCAAGTAATTACAAGTCAACAGGAAAGGCCTTCAGTTTGGCATTTGGATTATTTGTCACGGAGGTTTCTTGGAGGATTTGGGTTCTTTCTCTTTTCTTGTTCTTCCTTCACTCCCTCTTCTCCTTTCCTACTTTATTCCTTTCCCTTTCCCTCGTTTCTAAATACTCCTTCCTCTTCCTCCTCCTCAGTCTCTCTTTTCACTCACTCCCACTACCTCCTCTTCCTTTACCCGCTACCTCTCCTCTCTTCACTCGCTTCCCCTCCCTCACCTCCCAACTCCCCTCACCCCTCTTCTTCCCCTCCTCTCCCAAATCCCTCCCCTCACAGTACCCTCTCCCTCACCTCCTGCGTCCCCTCACCCCTTCACCCCTTCCCTTCCCCTCCCCTCACAACACCCTCTGCCTCACTTCCTGCCTCCCTCACCCCCCTTCATCTCTCTCTCCTCCCCCTGCTCTCCCAAATCCCTCCCCTCACAGCACCCCCTGCCTCCCCTCTCCTGCCTTCCCCCACTCCTTCATCTCTCTCCTCCCCCTGCTCTCCCCAATCCCTGCCCTCACTCCCTCTTACAAGTGTCTTTTACCGCTTTCTCTTCCTTGTTGGGTAACAGGTTGGTGTGACATCAAATTGCTTTAGGATTTCTTTCGGGTTTTTCTTTTCTTCTTCATTTGATACCTAGAAAGAGATAACTATAGGGAAAGAGATGAGAAAGAGAGAGAGAGAGAGGGAGGGGGGCAGAGAAAGGCAAATTTGAGACTTTTATTTAAATCATATTGTTATAATCCATATAATCATCATTGACATTCATCGTTGCTTTATTTCTTCCTTGCCCATGCCAATAATACCTATCAAATTCATTTTCCCCTTTCTCTCTTTTTCTACCCCCAGCCCCCCCCTCTCTCTCTCTTTCTCTCTCTCTCTCTCTCTCTCTCTCTCTCTCTCTCTCTCTCTCTCTCTCTCTCTCTCTCTCTCTCTCTCTCTCTCTCTCTCTCTCTCTCTCTCTCTCTCTCTCTCGCTGTCTCTCTCTCTCTCTCTCTCTCTCTTGTTGTGTAATTACTTATATATAAACTTTTTCAGAATTCCCATTTCTCTAGCTCAGGAAATAATCCAATTATTGATAAAATTAAACAATACACACAGACACAAAACAAAAACACAGGTTATTACCACTGCATCTTAACTGTCCACTCCAACAATGAACAAAACAGAATAAAAACGGAATAAACAAAGGAGGAATTATTGTCGAACATTTTCCTTCTCTCGCTGAAGTGTAATGGACTGGACGCGGCCTGAATTTTTCACTTTAATCTTAAAAGACTGAACAAGTTTTTAGACTAAGTATAAACTTCCCAAGAGTCGATGAGCAATTTCGAAATATCGGGCGGAGACACCCACGTTATTTTCTCTTTAATATACAAAGTATGTCTATCAAAATGAACGTGGAGATGGAGCTGTTATCTATCTAGCTAACTGTGTATCTATCTAGATAACTATCTGTTTTCCTCGCTCTATTCCTGTTTCTCTCTCTACTCCTCTATCTATCGAGTTTTTAATCCATATATCTACTGTATATATTATCATTAATAAAATTATTATTATTGTTATATATATATATATATATATATATATATATATATATATATATATATATATATATATATATATATATATATATATATATATATATATATATATATATATATATATATATATATATATATATATATATATATATATATATATATATATGTATATACACACACGCACACACACACACACACACACACACACACACACACACACACACACACACACATATATATATATATATATATATATATATATATATATATATATATATATATATATATATATATATATATATATATATATATATATATATATATATATATATATATATATATATATATATATATATATATATATATATATATATATATATATATATATATATATACCTTTTCTTTCAGCCCTCCCTCCCTTTTCCACTCGCCCTCTCTAATTACCCCACCCACCTCTACCCCTCCACACCCCTCACTCACTCTGTCTGTCTGTCTCTCTCTCTCTCTCTCTCTCTCTCTCTCTCCCTCTCTCTGTCTCTCTCTCTCTGTCTCTGTCTCTGTCTCTCTCTCTCTCTCTCTCTCTCCTCTCTCTGTCTCTCTCTCTTCTGTCTCTCTCTGTCTCTCTCTCTCTCTCTCTCTCTCTCTCTCTCTCTCTCTCTCTCTCTCTCTCTCTCTCTCTCTCTCTCTCTCTCTCTCTCTCTCTCTCTCTCTCTCTTTCTTTCATCTCTCTCTCTTTACTCCAAGAGAAATCCCATATCTTCACAAGCGAAATTACCCAAATCGACCTAAATCGCGGCATTTCAAGTCCCCCCCCCCCGTCTGCTTTTTGTGGACTGGAGACAAAAAGTTTCCCGGATGACTGAGCTCATGCTGCTCCGGGGACTTTTCTGTTTCTTTCCCTCTCTCTTTCTTTCTTTCTTTCTTGTTCTTGCATTCTGTATGATTTTATTTTCAATGACATGGTTGTTTTACTTTATTTGTCCATTCTTATTTTTTACTCTCCTCTCTCTTCTTATTCCTTTGCTTCGTCTTTATCTTCTACTTCTTTCTGTTTTTTTCGTCATCATCGTTTTCTTTTCCTCTTCTACACTTCTCCTCTTTCATCATCATCATCTCGTCCTACTTTATATTTTTCTGTTTTTGTCTTCTTCTTTCTCTTCTATTCCTTCTTATCGTTAATTTTATTTTTGAAATTGCTGTCACCATCAACATCACCATCATAATGATTATTCTCTTTGTTATCCCTATCATAATCACCATTATTGTTATTATCATTATTAACATTAGCATGTTCTTATTATAATTACAATCATTATTATCATTAATAATATCATTACTATCATTATCAACTTTGTTGTTACCACTATCATTATCATATTTCATCATTATCACTATAATTATCATATTCTTTAGTTTTATTATCATCAATATCATTATTGTTATTATCATCATCATCATTATAATGTTTGTTATTATTTTTCTTATATTTCCGTTAGCATTATTATCATCATTAACATCAACACTACTATTATCATACGTTTTGTTGTCATCAGTATCATTGTTGTTAACATCATCATAATGACAATTATGTTTTTGTTTTTATCGTCATTATGATCGTCATCATTATCATATCACTATTAAATCATCATTATTAATTTCATAACTATCAACATCATCATTATCACAGTCGTTATCATTATTATCAAAATCATTATCAACCTCATCATTATCATTCCACATGTCTTTTGAGAGAACACCTCCTTTCATTCTGCTTTCATAACCAAACAAAAGAAGAAAAGAAGAAACGAAATGTGAAAGAAAATAAACAATGGACGTGATACGTGACGTGGAAATAAGCTCAACCCAACAGCACTCATTTCAGCACAAATAAGATATGAGAAAATATTCAAGCATAAAGGCTACGTGGCTCGAAATGATGCCTGCACGCTGCCTGAAACCAAGCACACGGACACATAGACAGCAGAGGAAAATGAGAAAGAAAACAATTTAAAAAGCAAGATGAAAGCAGAAGGGGAGATGGGTATGTTTCATGAAAGCCTGGATTCAACGGAGATATGAATAATTACAGACACACTCACACATAGATATATACACAGAAATACACGCACACAGGCCCACAAACAAACTCACATATATAGGCACACACACACATACAATCACAGAGACATAAGCAGACACACATTCACATACCCGCATGCGCACGCACACAAGCGCATAAACAACACACACATAGCATAACCCTCACATAGCATAAACAGAGGGATACAAACACAAAAAGAACACATAATAAAAGGAAACATAAAGAAAAAGAGAAAAGGAGAGAGAGAGATGGGGGGGGGGGTAGGGAGAAAGAGAGAGAGAAAAGAGGGAGAGACAGACAAACAGACAGAAAGAGACAGAAAGGAATACAGACAGATAGATAAAGGAAAAACGAAAAAAAAATACAAGAAAGCATTCTAGGATGAAACCCCAGCGTTGTAGTATCGTGAAAATAAGTTTCCAAGACCGGAAACGACGC
>NC_091573.1:24387717-24397717 GCF_042767895.1 Penaeus vannamei
GATCAATAGCGAGCGTTCTTGTATGTGGCAGCCACTGACGCGCAAAGGATCATGGGTAAACAAACGCATGACACGCCTGGGGACTCTAAGATGCATGAATTGAATGCTTGACAATAAGCTACGATCTTTGGGTCAAATATTTGCATTTATGTGTGTGTGTGCCTGAAGACGATATCATTCACAAGAAAAAATAAGAGAAAACTTAGGAAGCTTTACTATTCTCAAAAGACGAAAATAGAAGAAGGAATGGACGAATAAGTAAAGCATATCTATAAAGTGCAACTTGGTAATCTATGAAACTATATGGGATACAGATCCTATTCCGAGGGTTTATAAAGTAGTAGAAAAGAAAGAAAAAAAGAAGAATATAAAGAAGATAAGAAGAAGAAAGAGATGGAAAGAACAAGGCAAAGTAGAACACAAAGGAAAATAAGATAGAAGAAGATGCCAAATAAAAATAAGAAGCAGGTGAAGAAAAAAAATAGTGGAAGAGAGAGAAAGATTTTATTATCAAGAATTTATTATCAAGAATAGATAATCATAACCCTCCACGTACTTGCTACCATTCTTATTTCATGGTTTTCAAAATCTTATTCATCATATTTTCATACTCTTATCCTATTTCTCCCCTTTCATATTCCTTAAAAAGAACAATATCTTATTTTCTTTGAGTCTTAAATATCTAGCAAGGATCGTCAATTTCTTGAAAAAATGTAGGCCTATATCCGTTATGTAGGATAAATAATGCATTATATAACCATTTATTTCATCAGGATTTCATCACAGGGGCGTTACTGGTACAAAAACACGTCTTCATAAATTAAGCCATATTTCAAAAATTCTTTCATACTCGCGGGAATGTTAGTGTCAATATCCACTAAAAATGTCTCTTCTTCGTGACCTTATGTAATAACTAAGGAAGAGAGAGAGAGAGAGAGAGAGAGAGAGAGAGAGAGAGAGAGAGAGAGAGAGAGAGAGAGAGAGAGAGAGAGAGAGAGAGAGAGAGAGAGAGAGAGAGAAAGAGAGAGGGAAAAAGAGAGAGGGGAGAGGGAGAGAGAGAGAGGAAGAGAGGGAGAGAGGGAGGGAGGGAGTGGGGGGAGAGAGAGAGAGAAGGAGGAAAGAGAAAGAGAGAGAGAGAGAGAGAGAGAGAGAGAGAAAGAGAAAGAGAGAGAGAGAGAGAGAAAGAGAAAGAGAGAGAGAGAGAGAAAGAGAGAGAGAGAGAGAGAAAGAGAGAGGGAGAGGGAGAGAGGAAGAGAGGGAGAGAGGAGAGGAGGGAGTGGGGAGAGAGAGAGAGAAGGAGGAAAAGAGAAAGAGAGAGAGAGAGAGAAAGAGAGGAACAGAGGGAGAGAGGGAGGGAGGGAGGGGGAGTGAGCGGGGAGGAAAGAGAGAGAGAGAGAGAGAGAGAGAGAGAGAGAGAGAGAGAGAGAGAGAGAGAGAGAGAGAGAGAGAGAGAGAGAGAGAGAGAGAGAGAGAGAGAGAGAGAGAGAGAGAGAGAGAGAGAGAGGGAGAGGGAGAGGGAGAGGAGAAAGAAAGAGAGAGAGAGGGAGAGGGAGAGGGAGAGGAAAAGGGAGAGGCAGAGGAAGAGAGGGAGAGAGGGAGGGAGGGGGTGGGGAGAGAGAGAGAGAAGGAGGAAAAGAGAAAGAGAGAGAGAGAGAGAGAGAGAGAGAGAGAGAGAGAGAGAGAGAGAGAGAGAGGAAGAGAGGAGAGAGGGAGGGAGGGGGGAGCGGGAGGAAGAGAGAGAGAGAGAGAGAGAGAGAGAGAGAGAGAGAGAGAGAGAGAGAGAGAGAGAGAGAGAGAGAGAGACAGAGAGAGTTAGAGAGAGAGAGAGAATGTGCTTCATAAATCTTTATGCTATTCTTCAGATTTCAAAATATTGGAACGACTTAGCTGAAGACCAGGGACGGGAAAGGGGATAGGGAAGGAATGGAGGGAAAGTAAAAATATAAGAGGAATTGACAGAGAGAGAAAAAGAGAGAGAGAGGGGGGAGGAGAGTGAAAGAGAGAAGGCGAGAGTAATAGAGAGAGAAACAGAGAGGGGAGAAAGAAAATTTGAGGAAAAGAGAGAGAACGAAAGAAGGAGTGAAATATATATAGAGAGAAACAGAGCAAGAAAAAGAGATAGCGATACAGAAAGAAGAAGAGACTGAGAGAAAGAGAGAGATAGATCGATACAGAAAGAGAAAGAGAAAAAAAGAAAGAGGAAGTGAGAGAGAAAGAAAGAGAACAATACAGAAAGACATGGAAAGAGAGGGAGAGAAAGAGAAGAAGAGATAGCTATACAGCAAGAGAAAAAAAAAACGTGAAAGAAAGAAAGCAAGAGGAAAAGGGAGAGAGAGAAATAAACAGAGTGAGAGAAAGACAGTGAGCGATACAGAGAGAGAAAAAAATATATATAGTGTTAGAGCAAACTTCATTACTAATTAAGCGTCACACTTTATGACTCCTAAGAGACTACTTGAGTCACAGGGTCACACTGCTACTTTTATTATCCATAAAACTATTCACTGCAGCTACCCAAGTGCGTTGTATATTATAGCCTTATTTTTATCATTCTTCTCTCGTCCCATTTTCCTTCTTGTTTGCTCTTAGTGATTATTAGCATTATATTTCCTACTATTGTCGTTATTCTCTGAATGTCATAAGAAGTTCTCCACCCATCATTAAGTCTTTCACTCTCTCTCTCTCTCTCTCTCTCTCTCTCTCTCTCTCTCTCTCTCTCTCTCTCTCTCTCTCTCTCTCTCTCTATTTATATATATCTATATATATATATATATATATATATATATATATATATATCTATCTCTGATGTTAATGATGATGATGTTAATAATAGCAATAATGAAAAGAACAATAATGATAATAACAATAATGATGGTAATGATAATATAATAATGGCAATACAAATAATAACAATGATAATAGCCATGATACGAACAATAACAATGGCAACAATGATGAAAATAGCCATGATAATAATAATAATAAAAATAATAACAATAATAATGATAATAATAGCAATAATAATAATGATATTAATAATAACAATAATGATGATAATAATAGTAATAATAATAATAATAATAATAATAATAATAATAATAATAATAATAATAATAATAATAATGATAACAATAATAATAACAATAATAATGAAAATAATAATAATGATAATAATAATGGTGATAACAATAATAATAATGATAATAGTAATATCAAAAATACTACTAATAACAATGATAATGATGAAAAAAACAATAATGACAATGGTAATGATAAAGATAATGATAATAGTAATAACAATAAAAGCAATAACAATAATAAAAACAGCAGTAGCAGTGTAGTAGTTCTAAGACTATTGATAGTAATAGCAGCAATAATGATAATTATGATAACAGAATGAATAATGATATCAATAAGGATAATTATGATAATGATACGAATAATTGTAATAGTATTAGTAATAAGATAGTAATAGTAATGATAAGAATAATAATGATAACAATAATAATGTTAACAATTATTACAATCAAACTGACATTGATAACAACAACAATAATAATAATGATTTTAATAAAAGTAATGATTTTAACAATAATAACAATAAAAATAATGGTAACAATAATGATAACAATAATGATAACGATAATAATAATGATAATGATGATAGTAATAATATAATGATGATAATAGTAACAATGATAATGTTCATGATGATGATGGTATCAATAATAATGATGATAACAACAATCAAAGTATTAATAATAGTAATAATAATAATGATAATAATAACAATGATGATAATAATAATAATAACAACACTAATAGCAATAAAAATGATAACGATAATAATAATGACAATAATAATAATGATAATAATAATAATAATAATAATAATAATAATAATAATGATAATAATAACAATAATAATAATAGCAATAATAATAACAATGATAACAATGATAATGATAACACAAATAATAATAAAATAACAATAATATTAATAATAGAAAATGGTAATAATGAAAAAAGATTCATAGAAACGAAAATAATACCAAAAATATTGTTAAAAACAATAACAATAACAATAACAACGTCCCATCTCCCAGGAATGATAATGATAATGATAAAAATAATAGTAATAATAATAACAATAATAATAAAAATAAACATGCCAATGATAATAATAAGAACAATATGATAATAATAATAATATGAAAATGATAATAGTAATAATAGTTGTAGTAATAATAATAATAACAACAAAAGTAATAATAATAACAAAAATAATGAAAATAATAATGATAATAGTAATAATAATGATAACACCAATAACAATATTAATGTTAACAATAATTATATCAATAATCATAATGAAAACAATAATGATATTAATAATCATAATGAAAATAATAATGATATTAATAATCATAATGAAAATAATAATGATAATAATAATGATGATGATTATAATGATACTAATATCATTAATAACAGTAGTAGATCATATCATTACCAAAAGATGAAAAAATAAAAAAAATGGTAGCATACACATTATATGTGAATGCCACTGAATGCCTCTTTCGGTCCAACCTCACCACACTCAAACCATCATTATACAGAAGCCTGAGAATGAGCCTCTTTCCCTGCTGTTCAAACATGCTTGTCCAGCCAACAGGGAGCCTTCTGTCGACATCGCTTTTCACTCAACGATCACCAAGTCCTTCCTGAAGACAGACCTCAACACTGTTTTTCGCTCTCCGATAATTGCTTCTCGCTGGCATTAGGGTGAAAGTTGATTACCCTGCCTGGCACGCTTTGTGCGTCCCCCGGCTCTCCTGTGACGAGATCTCCCCCCCCCCCCCCCCGTAACTGCTTCCTCCTCCTTATCCTTCCGGTAACTGTCTCCTCCTCCTCCTTATCTTCATCCTCATACCCGGTAACTGCCTCCTCTTCCTCCTCCTAATTCTTCCTTCTTCTTCTCCTCCTCCTCCTCCTGCTCTTCCTGCTGCTCACCCTTACCTCCTGTTCCTTCTCCTGTTCCTCCACCTCCACCTCTACCTCCTCCTCCACCTCCACCTCCACCTCCACCTTCACCTTCACCTCCACCTCCACCTCCTCCTCCTCCTGTTCCTCCACCACCTCCTCCTCCTGCTCCTCCTGCTCCTCCCGTTCCTCTACCCCCCCCCCCCCAGCCAGCCTCCCCCCCAAAGACCTTGTGTGACAATTTGGTTAGCAAGCGGCTGCCACACACATATCTCCCCGACCCGAAAAGTCCTTCCGCTTCCCAATCAGTTAATGGACCGCCCGACTACCGTGACCCGTCTTAATTGATATGTAGTGTAGCATGGTGGTGAGTAGATGGATAACAGGAGGTGGAAGGGAGGCGAGATAAAGGAGGGGGTGGAGTGGGGAGTGATGAAGGAGGGATGGAGTAGGGAGGGATAAAGGAGTGGGGTGGAGGAAGAGGAGAAGGGAGACGAGAAGTAAAAGGAACTGGTGGAAAAAAAATGGTGGAGAAGGAAGAGATAAAGGAGGAGTTGGAGTAGAATATAAGAGGAGGTGGAGTGTTAAGATATAATGGAAGAAGAGGAAGAGAAGTAAAAGAGGAGGTGAAGGAAGAAGAGAAGGGAGACGAGAGGGAAGATTGCAGGTGGAGAAAGAAAGGAAAGAAGGATTTCTATGTCCAGAAATATAGGAGAAAAAAACAATTAAAAAGAGCAGATAGAAGAGCACTGACGGGAAAGAAAAGAAAAGGAGGACGACAAAAGAAGTCAATGACGATAAAGAAAATGCAAGAAAGATGAGATAGATCAGAGCTAATGCAAAATCAGAATGGAGAGGAGAAAAATGATACTATAAACGTGAAAGATCCGTTACTAAATAAAGGGGGAATAACGATGACTTAATCAAGAGACTAGGAATGTCAGAATGAAAAAAGAATACGTGGAAACCATTCCAAAACAAAATAAGTGGTTGACGATGGATTCCCTAGAATTACATAGTTTCCTAACAGACGGGTTATTTCCAGATAAATAGTCATAAACTAATTCTTAACGATGCATCAGATATCACCAGGTAATTCTAATACTCAGGAAAGAAAAGAAATAAATAAGGAAAAAAAAAATACATTTATGCCTGGTGCACATATATCCAACGAATATATTGGAACATAAATGCAAGTTACTGTATCGAAATGATAAACGTAATACGCTGCAGGAAACTGCAGAGGAGGGCAATAGCCATAGTGATGATAATCTCATAACGGAAATGACATAAAATAACGATGGTAATGATAAATATAAAACTGATAGCAAATCGACCATAGACAACACAAAAATGTTAATTATAGTTATACTGATAACATTAATAATAATAATAATAATGATAAGGATAATATCAATGATAATTATAATAACAGTAATGATAATGATTATAATGATACTAATAATACTAAAAAGAATGACAGTGATGATAAGAAAAACAATTGCAATAGTAATAACAGTATTTTTTCCATAATCATTATCCTGATTATTATTAATAATATCATTTTGAGTATTGTCATGAAACCAATTATGATGATGATGATGATGATGATGATGATGATGATGATGATGATGATGATGATGATGGTGATGATGATGATCATTATCTTAATCATTATCTTATCACATAATCATATGATATCATCATTCTTTTTATCACTATTAACAACAACAACACAATTAATACTGATACTAACATCTAACAAGAAACAATAACAACAACGATAACAAGAACAACAAAGACACAACATCCTTTCGAAAATAACGTAGGGGGCTCACACGTACACAACACGCACATGTACACGTTGTTTATGCATTACCCATTCGATAATTTTGCCTTCTTCGGGTCTTTGAAAGGGAATCCATTTCTCGTGAGAATTCTACATATTTTCGAAGGGAGAGAGAGAGAGGGGGGGGGAGAAGCAGGGAGAGGGAGAGAAGGGGTTAAGGAAAGTGAGGTGGAGGGAGAAAGGGAAGGAAAGAGATAAGGAGAGGGAGAGAGGGGGGTTAAGGAGAATAAGGGTGAAGAAGAGAGAGAGAGAGAGAGAGAGAGAGAGAGAGAGAGAGAGAGAGAGAGAGAGAGAGAGAGAGAGAGAGAGAGAGAGAGAGAGAGAGAGAGAAAGAAAGAGAGGAAGAGTGGGGGGAGGGGAAGAGAGAGATGGATTATCCGCAGTGAAATATTGGCACTTCTCGCTCGCCTTAATTTCCTCTTCAAAGCGCACAGTTTAATAGCTCTGTACTTTATTGCTTCAGAAAGGCTTGATCGTATTTCAGCCTCTCCTTCTTCCTTCCTTTCTTTCTTTGCGTTTACGATCACGGAGAACATAGAGACGTAAATAGCTATACAGAGAAGTATGCATACACGTGCATACACATAATTTGCATACACCCATTTACCCATTCATCTTTATAGACATGGCGCACATGTTTTTGTTAAAGCCAAAAAATAAAAATAAAAAAATAAAAAAATAACTTTGTATATTAAATAAAAAAAACAAACATATATGTATACCCCCCACACGCACATATGCATATGTTTATATATATATATATATATATATATATATATATATATATATATATATATATATATATATGTGTGTGTGTGTGTGTGTGTGTGTGTGTGTGTGTGTGTGTGTGTGTGTGTATATATATATATATATATATATATATATATATATATATATATATATATATATATATATATATATATATACATACATATATATAAACACAAGTAAATTAAACAAATAAATAAATACCCCCACACGCACGTACATATGTGTGTGTGTGTGAGTGTTTGTGTGTATACATATATATATACATACATATATATATATATATATATATATATATATATATATATATATATATATATATATATATATATATATATATATATATATATATATATATATATATATATATATATATGCATATATGAGTCCGTGTGTGTGAGAGAGATTTACACCTACTTTCTAACTTCTTCTTCTTCTTATATATATATATATATATATATATATATATATATATATATATATATATATATATATATATATAATATATATAAATATATATATATATATTATATATATAATATATATATATACATATATATATTCATATATGTATATATATATATATATTCTTTTTTTTAAGACTGTTTCTAAATTTGCTAAGCGCCCTTTCGCCGGGCGCGGGCGGGTGGTCGCGGGCCAGCAACCCAAGGCCGAGTTCCGCTCCGACGAACCCGTAACGAGATGCAATGGCTCAAAGCGGCATGAAGTGAATTACTGAGATCTTGTTTCATAATTCTGCAGACATAAGAGAGAGAGAGAGAGAGAGAGAGAGAGAGAGAGAGAGAGAGAGAGAGAGAGAGAGAGAGAGAGAGAGAGAGAGAGAGAGAGAGAGGGGGGGGGGGGGGGAAGGGGAAAGGTGTATGTATGGTTCCTCTTCTCTTTCAATCCCACTCTTACTCTCGCTCAATTTATCTTTGTTTCGATCTTTCCTACTCTTTCTCCCTCCCTCTCTTTCCCCTTTCTCACGTCTTTCCCTTTCTTCTGTCTCTTTCTTCCCCTCTCCTCTCCTCTCCTCTCCTCTCCTCTCTCTCTCTCTCTCTCTCTCTCTCTCTCTCTCTCTCTCTCTCTCTCTCTCTCTCTCTCTCTCTCTCTCTCTCTCTCCCTCACCATCTCTCCCAGTCTGCCTCTCTCTCGAATTATCACTCTCTCTAAACCATCTGGTTATATTTATTTAACTGTCTTTTTACCGTCACCTTCCCTATTCCACTTTCGCCATGCGTCTCTCTCCTCTAACTGTTCACTCATGAAATAGCACTTTATATTATCCGACGATTATCCAAAACTGGCTTTTATTTTATCTTGTCATTACGCCATCGAGGTCTTTAAAACGTGAATCACTTTATTGTGATTTGAAGCGACTTTACTTTATTGTTAATTAAAGCGGTTTGATGCGCCCACTGAGTAGCCATTCAAGATGTGTGATTATAAACATTAACCGCTTAATTACAGAGTCTCAACAACCACTAAAAGCCGTTGCAAATCAAGGAGCCTCTTTTACGAGTTCAAGATCACCATAATCCTCTTTGTTGCAGAGATGAGAAGGGCACTTTGATATAAACACAAAGCACCAAAGACTGGAGTTGTAGCTAGCCAACGAGCCTTCTTCTTTCCCTCTAAGCCGCGCTGGAAGACTCGTTCCGAACACCGCTTCTCAACACGGCCGTAAAGTAAACAATGTCTCGTAATGATACTGCAACAAGGCACATTAATAAGCCCAAGAATACCGGAGATGTTCGGAGGTAGAATGATATCTTATTTTCCCCGAAAAGTGGAATAAAAGCGGGAGTTTAGAAAGAAAATGCAACGTATCATTTGACTCTTTCATCAAATCGAACTTTGATTCCCTGTTGCCACTTCGCTAATTACTCTTGCTGAGTATTTACACCGGAGATGCAACGAGCACGTCTTCTAGTATTAACAACATTATGCATTATTACTTTTTCTTTTATTTTGCTACATAAACTAATGAAATTATATAAAGAATATCTAAGTAATCTATATTCTTCGATTTTTTACAAGATGATGGAATAAACATAATGAGGATGATGAAGACGTCAATAGCAATAAAAATAGAAGAAATATGGTAATTGGCATTCAAGATAGAATGGGACTAACGATAAAGAAAGCATCAATTCATATGAGAAATATTATTAATAAAACCTCACAAAATATGATAAACACCATCTTATTTATCTAATCAAGAAAATAGTATTTTTTCGCCCTACCTTCTTCAGCCTTCCAGCCAAATCATCTAACTTCTTTCATTCAAAAACTTGGGTGACTTAAAGTGTCGCGGTTCAAGAAACACGAAAGAAAAGGTCAACCAATCATCCTTCAAACCTTTTTTTTCATTCCTTCATTCTTTTTTCCACCTTTCTC
>NC_091573.1:24402717-24410217 GCF_042767895.1 Penaeus vannamei
ACTTTCTCTCTCTCTCTCTCTCTCTCTCTCTCCCCTCCCTCTCTCTCTCTCTCTCTCTCTCTCTCTCTCTCTCTCTCTCCCTCTCTCTCTCTCTCTCTCTCTCTCTCTCTCTCTCTCTCTCTCTTTCTCTCTTTCTATCTCTCTCTCGTAGTCTTTTCTATCCATCTTTCTGTCTCTTCACTTTCTCTCTCTCTCTCTCTCTCTTTCGTAGTTTTTTCTATCCATCTTTTTGTCACTACATCTCTCTCTCTCTCTCTCTCCCTCCATCCTTCCCCCTCTTTCTCTCTCTCTCTCTCTCCCTCCCTCCCTCCCTCCCTCCCTCCCTCTCTCTCTCTCTCTCTCTCTCTCTCTCTCTCTCTATCCCTCTTAATCATCACCGAATATAATACAGATTGTAAAGCGGTAACAGAACCAATGTCCAGTGAATTCCAACGGCAATCAAAAGGCCCGCTGAACTGATTTGGCTTTCCCTGCACGTAATATATATGCGGCGTTGTGTGCAGGTGAAATAGTTAAAATTAAGGAAAAAAACTGAATACTCTGGAAAGAGATTTTTTCTCATTTCATTAATATTTTCTTTTTTTAGTTTTCGTTTCGCAGCAAAATGAGGGGAAAATGAGTTGATAATGATGTTAACGAGATAGCTTTTGCAATACTGCGGCGTTTAGATGATTATGCGAGGAAAAAATGATGATCATAGTATTAATGATAATGAGAAAACAATACATGAGAGTTGCAGTGATTATGATAAGTATTGTGATGATAAGAAAAACGACGATGATAATATCCTCATCACCATCACTATCAAAAATCATCATATACCATAGATATATTTTTATCAATCAAATCACCTGGTTTGCAAATTTCATCGCTTTCTACCTTAACCTAAATGATTTCCAAATCTGCAACATGACTCTCAGAAGGAATCAGTGTACGAACTCACTTATTGCATTGTTGCAAGGAATTCCATCGTTGATTAAAGGACCAAAAGGCAAGGAAGCTGGACTTGACAGAGAGAGAGAGAGAGAGAGAGAGAGAGAGAGAGAGAGAGAGAGAGAGAGAGAGAGAGAGAGAGAGAGAGAGAGAGAGAGAGAGAAAGAAGAGAGAGAGAGAGAGAGAGAGAGAGAGAGAGAGAGAGAGAGAGAGAGAGAGAGAGAGAGAGAGAGAGAGAGAGAGAGAGAGAGAGAGAGAGAGAAAGAGCTAGAGGGAGAGAGAGAGAGAGAGAGAAAGAAAGAGAGAGAGAGAGAGAGAGAGAGAGAGAGAGGGGGAGAGATTTTAGGTAGACAGACAGATAGATAGAGAGAGAGAGAGAGAGAGAGAGAGAGAGAGAGAGAGAGAGAGAGAGAGAGAGAGAGAGAGAGAGAGAGAGAGAGAGAGAGAGAGAGGGAGAGACAGAGAGAGACAGGCAGACAGACAGATAGAGATAGATAGATAGATAGATATAGAGAGAGATCCACGATGCCGAGGTATCTGCGCAGACCCCCGTCATCAGAGGAAAGCAAGCAAAATGATAGAGTATTGAGGCAAAGCCATCCTCTGCCCCTTCGCCTGGGAGGATTTTGATAAAGGTGCATGACGGGTACGTGGCCTTGGGGTTACGTAGGCTGGGGTACGTGAAGGATGGTACGTGATAGGAGCGGGCGGGGGGTGCATGTAAGAGAGGGTACCTGAGGGGATTTGTAGGGTAGGATTAAATTAGGTTAGGTTAGGTTACGGTAGGATTTAGGGGACTGTTCACCTGCCCTTTATGTCTCTCTGTTTCAGCGCTCGTTGATTTAGGGGAATAGAGGCAAGATGGGGAAGAACGGTAGTATATACATGCATTCATGCAAATACACGGAGATGTATACAATTACATGTAAATTGACACAAAGCTCGTGTTTGTATGTGTGTGTGTGTGTGTGTGTGTGTGAGGGGGAGGGAGAGAGAGAGGGTGGGAGAGAGATAAGGATAGATAGAGAGAGAGTGTGTGTGCGTGTGTGAGTGTGTTTTGGTGTGAGTGTGTATGTATGAGTGAGTGTGTGTTTGTGTTGGTGTGAGTGTGTGTTTGCATGTGTCTATTATTATTTTTTTTTTTGTCGTCTTCTGTTTGTGTGTAAGCTTATAAGCAAAGAAATATGAGCTATTAATACTAATCAATCCACACTTAATTAAATCCTTTTAAACCTCATCGGCAAAGCGCTGGCGTTTTTTTTCACAAATACTTGCAAACTCGCTCGCTCGTTTCGTGTGCCAGTGGGAGCTACCACAATGGGCGTCTGCTCGTTACAAATCCGTATATATTTCCTCCGCCCCCCTTCCCCCTACCCCCCCCTCCCATATCCCATTTCAGAGCACTTAGCACCCTCGTTCTCCATCCGTCTTTCCCATCCTCTACACCCCTTTCAATAACCCCCTTTCCCAAGCCCTCACCACCTCCTTCTGTCTCTCTCATCCATCTTTCCCCTCCCTTCAACACCCTTTAACATCACCTCAACATCCGCTCAACATCCACTCAACATCCACTCAACATCCACTCAACATCCACTCAACATCCGCTCAACATATGCTCAACATCCGCTCAACATCCACTCAACATCCGCTCAACATCCGCTCAACATCCACTCAACATCCGCTCAACATCCGCTCAACATCCGCTCAACATCTATTCAACATCCGCTCAACATCCACTCAACATCCACTCAACATCTATTCAACATCCGCTCAACATCCACTCAACATCCGCTCAACATCCGCTCAACATCCGCTCAACATATGCTCAACATCCGCTCAACATCCACTCAACATCCACTCAACATCTATTCAACATCCGCTCAACATCCACTCAACATCCGCTCAACATCCGCTCAACATATGCTCAACATCCGCTCAACATCCACTCAACATCCGCTCAATATCCGCTCAACATCCACTCAATATCCGCTCAACATCCGCTCAACATATGCTCAACATCCGCTCAACATCCACTCAACATCCGCTCAATATCCGCTCAACATCCACTCAACATCCACTCAACATCCACTCAACATCCGCTCAACATCTATTCAACATCCGCTCAACATATGCTCAACATCCGCTCAACATCTGCTCAACATCCACTCAAGATCCGCTCAACATCCACTCAACATCCACTCAACATCCACTCAACATCCACTCAACATCCACTCAACATCTATTCAACATCCGCTCAACATCTATTCAACATCCGCTCAACATCCGCTCAAGATCCGCTCAACATCCACTCAAGATCCGATCAACATCCACTCAACATCCGCTCAAGATCCGCTCAACATCCACTCAACATCCGCTCAACATCCCTCCGTGTTTTCCACCTACATCCTACCCCCTTCCACCCTTATCATTCCTCCACCCCAATATTCAACAACCATTCGCACTCCCACTTTTAACACCCTAAATATCCCCCTCCCTCCCTCACCACCCCTCCCCTTCCACCAACCTCATTACCCTTCCCATACCCCTAACCCTGATCTCCCTCCTCCTACCCTCACCTCTCGACACACCCCTCCCCCCACCTACAACCCTCCCCCCCATATCCACACCCATACCCCCTCTCTTACCCCTACCTTCTCCAACCAACGAGCACCCCCCCCTCCCACCCCCTCCCTCCCTCCTTCCCCTCAAATCTCCCACTCCACAACACCCCCCACCCCTTCCATTCCCTCCCTCCTTCCCCTCAAATCCCCCCCTCCCCCAACAACCCCCCACAACCCTCACGTCCCCACCCACACTGGATTTATAGTGGCCATAGATTTGGTTTGGTGCAATGTCTCACCTCATGTGTTATTGACTGTTATTGCATTAATGTTTAGGGAATTGCGCATTGGTATTGAGTTAATCCCCTTCCCTCGCCCCCCCCCCTTGCACGCTTACCCTCCATACCCCTACATCTCCACCCCCACCCCCACCCCTTCCCTCTAATTTACCACTGCTATAGCCAAAGTCTATCTCAATTTATGGGGAAGAGAGAGAGAGAGAGAGAGAGGTGAGAGGGATATGGAGAGAGAGAGAGGGGGTGGGAGATGGAGAAGAGAGAGAGAGAGAGAGAGAGAGAGGTGAGAGGGATATGGAGAGAGAGAGAGAGAGAGAGAGAGAGAGAGAGAGAGAGGTGAGAGGGATATGGAGAGAGAGAGAGAGGGAGAGAGAGAGAGAGAGAGAGAGAGAGAGAGAGAGAGAGAGAGAGAGAGAGAGAGAGAGAGAGAGAGAGAGAGAGAGAGAGAGAGAGAGAGAGAGAGAGAGAGAGAGAGAGAGAGAGAGAGAGAGAGAGAGAGAGAGAGAGAGAGAGAGAAAAGGGAAAAAGAAAGAGAAAAGGGAAGTGGGACGAATGAAGAAAAAAGGAAGAGATGAAATATCAAGAAATTGTAATACAGACAGAAAAGAAGATGAGAGGTCGGAGAATATTACAATGATGATATCAAGGAAGACGAGGAAAAAGAAGATGGAGGAGAAGGAGGAGGAAAAGGAGGAGCAGAAGGACCAGGAGTAGGAAGAGAGAGAAAAAAAATATGAAAGAAAAAAAAGGAAATGAAAAATTATTGAATATAAAACATCCAAAGGCAGACAAAGTCACCCAGACCAGGAGAACGAGACAAAGAGAGAGACAAAGAAACACAAAGAGGAACAGAAATGACCTTCCCCACGAAGACCGTGTTGACATAAGGAATACCGTGCCATTATCCTTGCGTTTGTTCCGGGATGCAATGCGACCACACCCGAATATATACTGGGTATGGCGGAGGGGGGGGGGTTATGATAATGATAACGATGTTGCCTTATCCTGGCAAGACAAAAAGCTTACAAAACAAAAAACACCGATGCAACAAAGTACTTAGCAAAAAATGTTAGACATGAGATAAGATCAGCTAAGAAAAATCATCATAAGCAAATAATTGATAAAATCAGTCACGCAAATCCCAAATCGTGGTATAGCCACATTCGGAATTTAATCGGTGACAAAAGAAGTGACAGTTACCTCTCTCACACCAGCGAAATTGCCGACTCACCAGAAAGCGCTGCTAACATCATCAACTGTCACTTTGCAAACATCAACAAGCTACTCCTACCATTACAATCAGCAGAACTGCCAACTTACTTACCCTCGCGCCCTCTGCAAGCCAACACTTAAGAAGGATAGCAAAAAGCAAATCTCCTGGCCCTGATGACATCCCGCCGAGGTTACTACGTGAATTCGCTCCCAAGCTCGCCACCCCCCTCTGCGACATCTTTAACTGCTTCATCACTGAGGGCGTGGTGCCTGACCTATGGAAGCGTGCTATCACAGTCCCAATTCCCAAAACAAATCCACACAATTCTCTCGATGACCTTAGGCCCATATCATTTACACCTATTCCTTGCAAAATACTTGAGAGAATAATTGCTAAAGAATTGTGGAAAATATTCGCCCCCAAATTAGATCATCGTCAATTTGGAAATACCAATGGTAGCTCCACAGTCCACTACCTAGTTGACCTGATCAATTATATCACTTCAAATGTAGACAAAAGACTCGAGGTCACTACCGTCACCATCGACCTGAGGAAAGCATTTGATCACATCGACCACACCACATTAATTAAGAAAATGATTTCTCTGGGTTTCCACGAGGGCTGGGTGAAGTGGATATCTTCCTTCATCAACCTTCGCTCCCAGAGGACTCGTGCAAACAACCAAATATCCGATTAAATTGATCTTCACTGCGGTGTCCCTCAAGGAACGGTCCTCGGTCCATTATTGTTTCTGATATTGGTAAATGAGGACACAATTCCGCACGTGAAGATCTACAAATATGTGGACGACATGACACTTGCACTAGCACACCAACCAGGGCAAGGAAACACCTTATTACAGGACGCCCTTAAGCAAGTGTCAGAGTGGGCTTCATCGAACAAAATGTCTGTCAACACCAAGAAATGCACAGAAACAAAATTTAAATTTAACAAATTAGCCGACAGTGGTAGTATTCTAAAAATAGGCGAGGAACTATTAACTCGGGCCAAAGAGGTGAATCTATTGGGAACAGTTGTCAGTGACGATTTAAAGTGGTTCGCCAACACCAAGAAACTGATTTCAAAGTGCGGAAGAAAGTTCTTTATGCTAACCAAATTAAAATCTTTCGGTGCATCCCAAGAAGACCTCCTTCGCATATGGACGACTTTCCTTCGACCAGTCTGTGAATATGCAGCACCAGTCTGGCATTCGTCCATTACCAACTTTGAAAAAATAAAATTAGAAAGACTTCAGAAAAGAGCATTACGTATCATTCTCGGGTCAAACTACACCACATACACAGAGGCACTAAACCAACTGCAGATACCCTCTTTAGAAGACCGGAGAAAATACCTAACAGAAAAATTCGCACACAACATCTTTACATCTACGAGATATCGGCACCTGCTTCCCGACTTGCGTCAATCAAGCAGACAGCTTCGTGAGGATGTTAACAACAAATTATGTGAACCAAAGTGTCATACATCCAGATATTATATGTCTACTATTCCCTATTGTATCAAGACACTTAAATGATAACTTTGTAAAGCAACAATTTTACCCTTGTAACTAAAACTTTATTTAACAAGTATTATTATTATTATTATTATTAATGATAATGATAATGATAATAATAAAAATAATGATAATAATTATAATAATAAAAAAAATAATAAAGGCAATAATGATGATAATAATGGCAACAAAAACAACAACGATACTAATGGTACGGAATGGAAGAGAAATATGTATATATATTTTTTTCTTATAAAAGATATAGGATTAATGAATGTACTGTATGTGAGATATAGAAGTAATGAATGTCCATAAATGTGAGTGTGTGTATGTGTTTGTGTTTATGTATGTGTGTTTGTCATCTGACACATGAATTCAGAAAAGAAATAGATAAAAGTAAAAAACCGGTACAAAAACATTATATGTATATATACATATTTGTATATACGTATATATATATATATATATATATATATATATATATATATATATATATATATATATATATATATATATATATATATATATATATATATATATATGTATATTTATGTATATATACATATATACATATATATACATATATATACATATATATATATATATATATATATATATATATATATATATATATATATATATATATATATATATATATATATATATATATATATATATATATATATATATATATATATATGCAGACACACACACACACACACACACACATACACACGCACACGCACACGCACACGCACACGCACACGCACACGCACACGCACACGCACACGCACACGCACACGCACACGCACACGCACACGCACACGCACACGCACACACACACACACACACACACACACACACACACACACACACACACACACACATATATATATATATATATATATATATATATATATATATATATATATATATATATATATATATATATATGCATATAGAAGGAGGAGGAGGCTGTGA
>NC_091573.1:24468790-24471290 GCF_042767895.1 Penaeus vannamei
TGATAATAAGGATGATAATACTTAGAGCAATAACAATAATATTAATAATAATGATGATACTAAAAATAATGATGATACTACTAATAATAACAATAATATCATTACTATTATTATTATAATCAATTATAACAATAATGAGGATAATGATAATAACAATGATAGCATTAATAATGATAATAATCATAATAATAATAGCTATAATGATAATAACCGTAATGATGATAATGATATTATTGATAATGATAATAATAATAATTATAATAACTAGAATGATAGCAATAACAATGATGATGATAGTCGTAACAATAATGATGATGATAATAATAATAATTATTATTATTATAGTGATGATAATAACAATGATAATGATAATAATAGAATTACTGATGATAAAATCATAATGATGATAATGATAACAATAATGATAACGCAATAATGATGATAATGATAGTGATAATGATAATGATGATTGGTATAATAAAAAGATAGTTATAACAATCATGATTATCACTTTTTAGTTTGTTATCATTGTCATGATTATTGATATCACTATTATTGTCTTAATTCCCATATTCAATATTTGCAGTAGTAGTATCATAATCATTATCATCATTACTGTTACCATCATGATAAAGATTAAAATTATCATTATTGCAATTGTTATCATAATCAGGCTCATCGTTATTATTTTCAGTATCGTCATTATCATTCAATTATTATTATCATTATCTTCGTATTCATTGCCAATGTTATCATTATTATTACTTTTATCATTATTACTATTGTAATATACAGTATCTTGTAATATACATCTTGTAATATCTTGCAACATATCTTCCTACATTCGTCATCATTATCATTGTTATCATTATCATTATTATGGTTCTTTTGACGTGGATATGCGGAGGAACGAGACTTGACAGGCTTAGTAATAAAACAATTCGTAGAAAACCGAAAGTATTGGAAATATTAAGAGAAATACAAGAGAAGTTGGTCGTGTGACGAGGTGAGAGGTGGCCGAACCGTATTCACTGTGACAAATGCTGGAAATATTTAATAATCGTAATATGTGAAATGGAGAAGACTGTCCAGAGATAGCGGCCGATATAATACTGCTATTAGCATTATCTTTTTTATTACTATTGATGTCATTACTACCATTATTATTAGTAGTAGTATTATCATTAGTAGTAGCAGTAGTAGTAGTAGTAGTAGTATCATCATTATTATTGTCATTATTGTCATTATTATTATTATTATTATTATCATTATTATTATTATTATTATTATTATTATTATTATCGTAATAATAATAATAATAAAAATAATAATAATAATAATAATAATAATAATAATAATAATAATAATAATAATAATAATAATAATAATAACAATAATAATAATAATAATAATAATAATAATAATAATAATAATAATAATAATAATAATAATAATAATATTAATAATAACGAAAATTATTATTATTATCATTATCATCATCATCATCGTAATCATCATTATCATCATCGTTATCATAATCATCATCATGATCACTATCATCATACTAATTACCTTTATTATTATTGTCATTATCATCATCATTTTGATTGTTTGAAGAATATATATTTTCATTAATTTTATCATTGTTATCATTTTGATTATTATTATCATTATCAATACTATTGTTGTCAACCTGATCCTCATTAACCTCACCATTATCATCACCATTATTATGTCTATTCATTATCGCAGTCTGGCAGAATAAAGTATAATTCCTTTTTACTTTCCATACAGCAAAATTTTTGGTAATATTTCCCACAACGACCCTTAACGAACCGCGAGCACCAGACCCTCCTCTCCTCCTGACGGGGCGCCATGAAAAGTAATCTCATAGACGCTTTTAGTTGAAACAAAATCATTAACGATGCTTTTTTAAGGTCTCGCTGATGCAGTTTACTCATGCAGTGTAATTTCGTTATCAGATCAAAGGCATTTTAGGTCAACGTTGTTAATTCGGTTTAGGATCAGGATCGGAAATTTCGTGTCAAATGAAATACATTTCTTTTTTACTTATAATGTTTGTCTTTTATGAAATATTAAGGAATAGAAGTGTTGATAAAAGAAAGAAAAAAACGAGTTGATATATTCCAAGTTTTATGGATAACTCTAATTTGTACACATATCAATCAAGATAAAATATGATATATCACAATGCATAAAAAAACAGTATAAAAAGCAACAAATGAATCAAGAAACACAGAGTTAAAAAGGCAATAAATCAACCCAAGTCTTGAATACGAACTTAATATAATTTATTCGTTTTTTTTATTCCATATTCTCGCTGGGAGCCAGAGAATGTCACGCGAAAGAGAGAGAGACGACCCGTGTCCGTCGCTAAGTAAATGGGAGAAAAATTGAATGACATACAACGCTATTTTTCGTGGAAACTCTTGTCGTGTTGTTCATTGTGAGTAACGTTCTTTGTGGGTTATTGTTCAGT
>NC_091573.1:24473790-24478790 GCF_042767895.1 Penaeus vannamei
GCCTCGCCTTGCCACACGCCCTTCGAACTCTCTGCCTCCCCTCGCCCCACGCCCTTCGAACTCTCTGCCTCGCCTCGCCCCACTCCCTTCGAACTCTCTGCCTCGCCTTGCCACATGCCCTTCGACCTCTCTGCCTCGCCTCGCCCCACTCCCTTCGACCTCTCTGCCTCGCCTTGCCACACGCCGTCCTTCCGCCCGTCCTGCCCCACGCCCGCACGCCGTCACTTAAACCAATTTGCATATTACACAACAACAAGTCCCTCCCTTCGCTCTCTCTCTCTTATTCTCTGTCTCTCTCTCTCTCTCTCTCTTTCTTTTTCTCTCTCTCTGTCTCTCTCACTCTCTTCCATTTTCCGTTCATTCTCTCTCTCTCTCTCTCTCTCTCTCTCTCTCTCTCTCTCTCTCTCTCTCTCTCTCTCTCTCTCTCTCTCTCTCTCTCTCTCTCTCTCTCTCTCTCTCTGTGCCTTGCCCCGGTGCTTCATAACGAAAATGGACGTTCCATTTGACTAACTGGCTATATATTGCTCTAATAGTATTTTAATGCAATTTGTTCAATGGTGAAGTGTTACCTGCGCTTAAGGCTGGGCGGGAGAGAAAGAGAAATAGAGGGGAGGAAGGGAAGGAGGGAGGGAGGAAGAGCGAGAGAGAGAGAGAGAGAGAAAGAGAGAGAGAGAGAGAGAGAGAGAGAGAGAGAGAGAGAGAGAGAGAGAGAGAGAGAGAGAGAGGGAGGGAGGGAGGGAGGGAGGGAGGGAGAGAGAGAGAGAGAGAGAGAGAGAGAGAGAGAGAGAGAGAGACAGACAGACAGACAGATAGACAGAGAGAGACAGACAGACAGATAGACAGAGAGAGACAGAGAGAGAGAAGAGAGATAGAGAGAAAGAGAAAGAGACTGGAAGAGAGGTTGAAAAGGAAAGAGAAAAGGGAGTTATTAAAAATGGTCGTTGAATAACACAATTGAAAGTGTATTGCAGGACCTTTTTAAATTCCTTCCGATGTTGCAGTAGGACACTTTTGTTATATCAATCGAATAATATATATGTATATATATATATATATATATATATATATATATATATGTATATATATATATATATATATATATATATATATATATATATATATATATATCTATATATATATATATATATATATATATATATATATATATATATACATATATATATATATATATATAGCTAGATACATAGATAGATGTGTGTGTGTGTGTGGTTGAGTGAGTGAGTGAGTGAGTGTGTGTGTGTGTGTGTGTGTGTGTGTGTGTGTGTGTGTGTGTGTGTGTGTGTGTGTGTGTGTGTGTGTGTGTGTGTGTGTGTGTGTGTGTGTGTGTGTGTGTGTGTGTGTGTTCGTGTGTGTGTGTGTGCTTGTGTGTGGCGTACGCGCACTATGCATTTGTGTCTTTACTTAAACCAAAAGAAATTCACAAATGCAATTTGCTATAACATTATTAGCATATTAAGCTGCGTGAGAACAATGTTAATTTGTTTAATGGCTTTTAAGTTATTTAGTTTACTTTAGTACTTATGAACTTTTGAGAAAAAACATAGATGAAAACCTACGATTTAATTCCACTGATATAACAAGAAGTCTTTGTGGAAAATGACGAAAAGGTATGACTGAGAATTAATGACAGCCCAAAGCAAGTAACGTGTTTAATCAACTTTACAAGTTCTAAATGCAAACAGAAATGCAAAAGTACAATACCTGATATACATTACAAAGTATCCCATTTTGTGCAGCTATTTATATCTTCTATATCTTTCTGAATAATAAGAAATTCTAACTTTTCTTCACACTCCCCCTAGTTAATATAATGATGTGAAGTCGACTAGAAAAGTATATTTATGATATTAATCATGCTGACTCTTTATATGATAAGCTTTCTATTTCAACGTATATGCAGCTACTACGTAAACACTTAATAGGTTAACTTAATGTTGAAATGAATTTTATATTGCAAGCAACAACATTATTAAATAACAATATATTAAGTTATTACTTTATAACTATTATTAATACTGCTGTTATATTTGTTGCTATTGTTGTCATTTTTATCATTATTGATATTATGAACATTATCGTCATTATTGTCATTATCCTTATTATCATAATTATAATTATTATCATTATCATTGTTATTGTCATCATTATTATTATCATTATCTTTTTTTATAATCTTTATTATTATCATCATTATCATGATTGCTGCTATAATGATTATGTTAGGAATTATCCTCGAGAATGACCGCTCCTCAGTCGAAGCCGATAGTAATTTGCCTCAAAGTGGTAGAATTGTAAAGGATGTTTAAAACTATATTCGTTCTAGCCATTTACTACACAAAATACACAGAAAATGCACAAGAACAAGAACAACAAATGATTAAAACAAAAGTCATGAATATACAAATGCACAAAAACAATTCCCGAGTTCATTTGCCAATGATGTGGTCACATTGCTTGAGAATTCCGTACCTCTTGCAGTCTTTGACAGTCTCACTGCTCGTTTCCCAATAAACCTTTAGGGGAATCAAAATCACACTTTTGATTTTTTTTGCAAAATAAAAGAATATCTATACAAGTGGTAGGTATGAATACTCGCATACTTGAGTTGTAAGTTTAACAAATTATAATCATGAATTTATAACCTCTCTGACATAACCATAATCATTTTCACTTTCCACACAAAACGCTAATGTAAAAAAAAAATAATAATGTCTGTCGACATTCGTATGAAGAAAAAAATCACAAGATTCACCTTTAGGGGAAGCCGAAATCTCTCGTGCTAAGAAGTAAATGGCCTTCGCCTCCCCGTAATCCACGCTGACCTCTTCTCTAATTATCATTACCGGCTATCCTTCCTGTCCAGCCACCGGCAATGTTCTCCCTCCACCGACACCTGCCAACGCCGCGTCTACACACCACCTGACTCGAGCGAACATACGAACTTACACAACTACCCTTAACCACTACCTTAGCAGTAATTAATGCCATGGCAGATTTTAATTATCATTATTGTTATTGTGAGCATTATCATTATTATTATTATCATTATTATTATTATTATCATTATTACCGTTATTATCGTTTTCTATTATCATTTTCATTATCATTATGATTACTGCTGATATCACCATTATTGTTACTATCATTCGTATTACTACCATTACCATCACCATCATCTACCCTTATTATCATTACTAGTTATAAAGGCTTTAAGGAGGATGGAATGCGAAAAAAAACGGCTGAAAGAGGATAGGGGAATGAGGGAAAGAGGAGGAGAAAAAGGGAGGTTAGAGAAAGAGAGAGTAAACAGGATAGAGGAAGAGGCTGTGAAGAAGGAAGATAAGGAGGGAAGAGGATTGAAGGATAGAATGAGTGAAGAGAAAGGAGGGGGAAGAAGAGTGATGAAGGAAAGAGCAGAGGGAGAAAAGGAAAGGAGAAGAGATGGAAGAAAGGTTAGAAAAATGTGAAACAGGACAAAGGGAGAGAAAGAGAGCATGAAAGCGAGGAAGGAAGGAGGAAAAGTGAGAGGAGAGGAAAAGGGAAAGGGGGAGAGAAGGGAGAAGGGTAGGGGGAAAGGGGGATAGCAGGGGAGGGGGAGGATAGATGAAGAGGGGGGGAGGGAGGTCAGAAGAGTTAAACTTTTTTTACGGTGACAAGTTTATTAAGACAAGATGTTACAAAAGGATGAAGCAGCATAGGCTATACTCAAGCCTCATCTTCGCAAGACCAGACCAAGAGTTCTCCTTATCACACTTAAAGCAAAACATAATTTCCAGACATACTAAAAAAAAAAGAAAAAGAAAAAAAAAAGACGTAGATAAAGGACACAAGATACGCTAACAAAACACAAATATATATATATTTTTTTGAGGTAAAGAAATAGTACTTCTTGCGTCGCGTGTGAAATGGAACGACATACTCGGGACAAAGAAATGACAGAAATGCTGAATCAGGGTTTTTTAACTTCAAAAGAATGAGATAATACTTATTATTCTCATCCTTATTGAGTCCCTTTCGGTGCTTACGAAAGAGGAGTAATAGGAGGAAGCAAGAGCAAGGGTGGGGGAAGATAGGGAAATGAGAGAGAGACGGAGAGTAAGGAAAGAAGGGGAGGAAGGAGGGAGGGAGGAGAGGGAATAGGGGAGTGGGGGAGGGAGGAGGGAGAGTGAGAGAGAGAGGACGATAGGAGGGAAAACGGTAGATGGAGGGAGAGGAGGGAAGGTGAAAGAGGGAGGAAGGAAATAGGAAAGCGAGGAAAAACAGAAGGGAAAAGAAGAAGGCGAGAAGAGAGAAATTAACGTGAGGGAAAGAGGAAGGAAGGAACGAAAGGAAGAAGGAAGGAAAAGAGGGGAATGGAGGAAGAGAGGAACGAGATGAATAAAAAAAGGCGGAGTGAGGAAGAGAGGAGAGACAGCGAGGCAGGGAATAAATGAGGAGGAAAAGCAGAGAACATAGCGAAGGAAGGAGAAAGAGAACATTCACAGCGAGAAAGGGAGTGGAATAAGAAATTAAAGGGAGGAAAAGAGAAAGAGAGATTAACAAAGAGAGAGAAATCACACAGCGAAGGAAAGAGACAGAGAAGACACGCAGTGAGGATGAGATTCCCTCTCATCCTCACTGCGTGTCTTCTCTGTCTCTGTCGATTGGAAAAGCGAGGGAGAGAGAGTGTGTGTGTGTGAGAGACAGAGAGAGGGGAGAGAGAGATAGAGAGGGGGGAGAGAGAGAGAGAGAGAGAGAGAGAGAGAGAGAGAGAGAGAGAGAGAGAGAGAGAGAGAGAGAGAGAGAGAGAAAGAGAAAGAGAGAGGAGGGTGTCGGCCTCATATCTCTCCCAGATGTGAACCAGTGCTTTCGCCGGGCTTGCAGCTGTTTATCTTTTTCGACGGGAGTTACAGCGTCGCCCAGGAGAGCCGAGGCGACAGAATGGCTCCTCATTAAGGGCCCGGCTCATTTTTAGTCTCCTTCCACTTCGAGGCAACGGT
>NC_091573.1:24502219-24507219 GCF_042767895.1 Penaeus vannamei
TGTCGGCGTCTCTGTCTCTCGCTCGGTCCGTCTGTCTGTCTGTGTCTCTGTCTCTCGCTCGGTCCGTCTGTCTGTCTGCGTCTCTGTCTCTCGCTCGGTCCGTCTGTCTGTCTGTGTCTGTCTCTCGCTCGGTCCATCTGTCTGTCTGTGTCTCTGTCTCTCGCTCGGTCCGTCTGTCTGTCTGTGTCTCTGCCTCTCGCTCGGTCCGTCTGTCTGTCTGTGTCTCTGTCTCTCGCTCGGTCCGTCTGTCTGTCGGCGTCTCTGTCTCTCGCTCGGTCCGTCTGTCTGTCGGCGTCTCTGTCTCTCGCTCGGTCCGTCTGTCTGTCTGTGTCTCTGTCTCTCGCTCGGTCCGTCTGTCTGTCGGCGTCTCTGTCTCTCGCTCGGTCCGTCTGTCTGTCTGTGTCTCTGTCTCTCGCTCGGTCCGTCTGTCTGTCTGTGTCTCTGTCTCTCGCTCGGTCCGTCTGTCTGTCTGTGTCTCTGTCTCTCGCTCGGTCCGTCTGTCTGTCGGCGTCTCTGTCTCTCGCTCGGTCCGTCTGTCTGTCTGTGTCTCTGTCTCTCGCTCGGTCCGTCTGTCTGTCTGTGTCTGTCTCTCGCTCTCACTCTATCTGTCTGTCTGTGTCTCTGTCTCTCGCTCGGTTCGTCTGTCTGTCTGTGTCTCTGCCTCTCGCTCGGTCCGTCTGTCTGTCTGTGTCTCTGTCTCTCGCTCGGTCCGTCTGCCTGTCGGCGTCTCTGTCTCTCGCTCGGTCCGTCTGTCTGTCTGTGTCTCTGTCTCTCGCTCGGTCCGTCTGTCTGTCTGTGTCTCTGTCTCTCGCTCGGTCAGTCTGTCTGTCGGCGTCTCTGTCTCTCGCTCGGTCCGTCTGTCTGTCTGTGTCTCTGTCTCTCGCTCGGTCCGTCTGTCTGTCGGTGTCTGTCTCTCGCTCGGTCCGTCTGTCTGTCGGCGTCTGTCTCTCGCTCGGTCCGTCTGTCTGTCTGTGTCTCTGTCTCTCGCTCGGTCCGTCTGTCTGTCTGTGTCTCTGTCTCTCGCTCGGTCCGTCTGTCTGTCGGCGTCTCTGTCTCTCGCTCGGTCCGTCTGTCTGTCGGCGTCTGTCTCTCGCTCGGTCCGTCTGTCTGTCGGTGTCTGTGTCTCGCTCGGTCCGTCTGTCTGTCGGTGTCTGTCTCTCGCTCGGTCCGTCTGTCTGTCTGTGTCTCTGTCTTCGCTCATCCGTCTGGTCGTTGAAACAGCTGCGCCCTCGCTCGGTCCGTCTGTCTGTCGGTGTCTGTCTCTCGCTCGGTCCGTCTAGCTTGCCAGCGTCTCTGTCTCTCGTCGAATCCAATCTGTCTGTCGGTGTCTGTCTCTCGCTCGGTCCGTCTGTCTGTCGGCGTCTCTGTCTCTCGCTCGGTCCGTCTGTCTGTCGGTGTCTGTCTCTCGCTCGGTCCGTCTGTCTGTCGGCGTCTCTGTCTCTCGCTCGGTCCGTCTGTCTGTCTGTGTCTCTGTCTCTCGCTCGGTCCGTCTGTCTGTCTGTGTCTGTCTCTCGCTCGGTCCGTCTGTCTGTCTGTGTCTGTCTCTCGCTCGGTCCGTCTGTCTGTCTGTGTCTCTGTCTCTCGCTCGGTCCGTCTGTCTGTCTGTGTCTCTGTCTCTCGCTCGGTCCGTCTGTCTGTCGGCGTCTCTGTCTCTCGCTCGGTCCGTCTGTCTGTCTGTGTCTCTGTCTCTCGCTCGGTCCGTCTGTCTGTCTGTGTCTCTGTCTCTCGCTCGGTCCGTCTGTCTGTCTGTGTCTCTGTCTCTCGCTCGGTCCGTCTGTCTGTCTGTGTCTCTGTCTCTCGCTCGGTCCGTCTGTCTGTCTGTGTCTCTGTCTCTCGCTCGGTCCGTCTATCTGTCTGTGTCTGTCTCTCGCTCGGTCCGTCTGTCTGTCGGCGTCTCTGTCTCTCGCTCGGTCCGTCTGTCTGTCTGTGTCTCTGTCTCTCGCTCGGTCCGTCTGTCTGTCTGTGTCTCTGTCTCTCGCTCGGTCCGTCTGTCTGTCTGTGTCTCTGTCTCTCGCTCGGTCCGTCTGTCTGTCTGTGTCTCTGTCTCTCGCTCGGTCCGTCTGTCTGTCTGTGTCTCTGTCTCTCGCTCGGTCCGTCTGTCTGTCTGTGTCTCTGTCTCTCGCTCGGTCCGTCTGTCTGTCTGTGTCTCTGTCTCTCGCTCGGTCCGTCTGTCTGTCTGTGTCTCTGTCTCTCGCTCGGTCCGTCTGTCTGTCTGTGTCTCTGTCTCTCGCTCGGTCCGTCTGTCTGTCTGTGTCTCTGTCTCCTCGCTTTGGTCCGTCTATCTTGTCTGTGTCTGTCTCTCACCGGTCCGTCTGTCGGCGTCTCTGTCTCTCGCTCGGTCCGGTTCACTGGCTTCGTGTCTCTGTCTCTCGCTCTGGTCCGGTCTGTCTCATGTCTGTGTCTCTGTCTCTCGCTCGGTCCGTCTGTCTGTTTGTGTCTCTGTTCCTCGCTCTGAATGGTCTCATTTGCAGTCTGTGTCTTCGTCTCTCGCTCGGTCCGTCTGTCCATTCACTGTGTTCTATCTCTTTCGCTCGGTCCGTCTGTTTGTCTGTGTCCTTCTGTCTCGCTCAACTGTCTGTCTGTCTGTGTCTCTGTCTCTCGCTCGGTCCGTCTGTCTGTCTGTGTCTCTGGTTCTCTGCGCTCGGTCCGTCTGTCTGTCTGTGTCTCTGTCTCTCGCTCGGTCCGTCTGTCTGTCTGTGTCTCTGTCTCTCGCTCGGTCCGTCTGTCTGTCTGTGTCTCTGTCTCTCGCTCGGTCCAAGGTCTGTTCGTCTGGTGGTTCTTCCGGCCCCCGCTCGGTCCGTCTGTCTGTCTGTGTCTCGTCTCTCGCTCGGTCCGTCTGTCTGGTGTTCCAGAGCTTCGTCTCCTCGCTCGGTCCGTCTGTCTGTCTGTGTCTGTCTCTCGCTCGCTCTGTCTGTCTGTCTGTGTCTGTTTCTCTGTCTCTCGCTCTCACTCTGTCTGTCTGTCTGTGTCTGTCTCTCGCTCGAACCGTTCATACCCAGTTCAGGGTCTCTACGTCTCTCGCCATCAGGTCTGTCTGGTTCGGTGCTGTCTCTCGCTCGGTCCGTCTGTCTGTCTGTGTCTGTCTCTCGCTCGGTCCGTCGTGTCTGGTTCAGCTTGTGTCTCTGTCTCTCGCTCGGTCCGTCTGTCTGTCTGTGTCTGTCTCTCGCTCGGTCCGTCTGTCTGTCTGTGTCTCTGTCTCTCGCTCGGTCCGTCTGTCTGTCTGTGTCTCTGTCTCTCGCTCGGTCCGTCTGTCTGTCTGTGTCTCTGTCTCTCGCTCGGTCCGTCTGTCTGTCTGTGTCTCTGTCTCTCGCTCGGTCCGTCTGTCTGTCTGTGTCTCTGTCTCTCGCTCGGTCCGTCTGTCTGTCTGTGTCTCTGTTTCTCGCTCGGTCCGTCTGTCTGTCTGTGTCTGTCTCTCGCTCGGTCCGTCTGTCAGTCTGTGTCTCTGTCTCTCGCTCGGTCCGTCTGTCTGTCTGTGTCTGTCTCTCGCTCGGTCCGTCTGTCTGTCTGTGTCTGTCTCTCGCTCGGTCCGTCTGTCTGTCGGCGTCTCTGTCTCTCGCTCGGTCCGTCTGTCTGTCTGTGTCTGTCTCTCGCTCGGTCCGTCTGTCTGTCTGTGTCTGCCTCTCGCTCGGTCCGTCTGTTTTCTGTGTCTGTCTCTCGCTCGGTCCGTCTGTCTGTCGGCGTCTCTGTCTCTCGCTCGGTCCGTCTGTCTGTCTGTGTCTGTCTCTCGCTCGGTCCGTCTGTCTGTCTGTGTCTGTCTCTCGCTCGGTCCGTCTATCTGTCTGTGTCTCTGTCTCTCGCTCGGTCCGTCTGTCTGTCTGTGTCTCTGTCTCTCGCTCGGTCCGTCTGTCTGTCTGTGTCCGTCTCTCGCTCGGTCCGTCTGTCTGTCTGTGTCTGTCTCTCGCTCTGTCCGTCTGTCTGTCTGTGTCTCTGTCTCTCGCTCGGTCCGTCTGTCTGTCTGTGTCTCTGTCTCTCGCTCGGTCCGTCTGTCTGTCTGTGTCTCTGTCTCTCGCTCGGTCCGTCTGTCTGTCTGTGTCTCTGTCTCTCGCTCGGTCCGTCTGTCTGTCTGTGTCTCTGTCTCTCGCTCGGTCCGTCTGTCTGTCTGTGTCTCTGTCTCTCGCTCGGTCCGTCTGTCTGTCTGTGTCTTTGTCTCTCGCTCGGTCCGTCTGTCTGTCAGTCTGGGTCTCTGTCTCTCGCTCGGTCTTTGTCTTTCGTTCTCTCTGTCTCTATCTTACGTTCTCTCTGTCTCTTTCTATATCTTTCCTTTTTTTATCTCTCTCTTTCTGTCTGTCGCAGTTTCTGTCTATCTCCGTCACTAGCTCCTCTCTGTCTGTGTCTTCCCCAATCTCTGTCTGCCTGTCTGTTTGTCTGTCTCTGCCTCTATTTCTCGCTCTTCTTTGCCTCTATCTGTCTGTATTGAACTATATGCCTCTGTCTATCTGTCTGCCCCCCCCCCTCTCTCTCTCTCTCTCTCTCTCTCTCTCTCTCTCTCTCTTGCTCTTTCTATCTATCTATCTACCTACCTGTCGTTCCGTATATCTATGACAAAGATTTAATATATCCCGTAATATGTAAAGAAATATATATATATCCTACCCCCCCCCCCCCCCCCCCCACAAAAAAAAAAAAAGTAATATTCATAATAGCTTAATCTTGCAGGTTTTTTCCTGTACGTTCGGCGTCCCTCTCTTGTACATATATATATATATATATATATATATATATATATATATATATATATATATATATATATATATATATATATATATATATATATATATATATATATATATTTTTTCATCTTCGCTTGTAATCAATTCCCTTTTGTCATTTTCCTTTCTCACTCTTCTTATCTTCCAAAGATATATTCTTGCTTTACCTCTTTGAGTGTTTTTCATCGTCCTGGATATTGATAATCTTTGATTTAGAGCAAAAGAGAGAGAGAAGAGAGATCATCATCATCAACATAAATTTACAGGCAGAACTAGTATGTGGGTGTAGGT
>NC_091573.1:24532219-24534719 GCF_042767895.1 Penaeus vannamei
TGACATGAAACAAAAATGTGTACCCACAAGTTATTTATAGACACAGAGATATAGAAGAAGATAGTTAAAAAAAAGAAGAAAAAAGTTTCTCCAAATTCCCAACCAGCTAAAAGGAACCGCAAGTTGCATGTTCATGTTAAGCGGCTCAATGATTTCAACGTCGGCTGGTGCTAGAAGTTGGGGATTTATTAAACTACTTCTCGGCTTCCTTACCTACCGCGCTTGACCATCAGGGCGCGCGTACATTAGAGAAACTTCGTCGAGGTTATGTCACCGTGGTTAGATCTATGCCTCTGGCTGCGTCACGCTAGTCTCTTCGTTTGTGTCCCGTCACATCACTTGAATATCTATTTGTTCTTGATTAACAGACAGTATGTCACAGCAAAGAATATCCATTGTAACAAATGGAATTAAAAACTAAATCTTAAAATCTTTAAAATCTTAAATCATAAATCTCAATGTTATTCTTCCCTATGTCATTTTACGATATGCTGTGCGATATACTGCCTCAGCATACTCGGTGAAATGCAGCAATTATAGGGGTATTGATTTAGCGAATGTATTCTTACTTTCCTTGTATGTATATTATGAATATTATGATTATTTGGCATGTGCACAACCATCCTTATTATGTAATTATTCAACGGGTATGAAAATCAAGATTGTTCTTGAATGCTTTTGTATCTGTCTATTTCTTCTCCTGTAATTATGATTTCTATCATTATTATCATTATTATTACTACCACTTTTCTTATTGCTATGATTGTTGTTATCGTTATGACTATCATTTTTATCATTATATTTTTATGAACATCAAGATAATACTTATTATTATTATTATCAGTACTACTACTGCTACTGCTATTATTATCATTGACACGATCATTTTCAACATGATTTTTTCATGAAGAAAATTATCATCGTTATCATCTTAATCACTATCATCATAATTCTTAATTTTATTCTCATTTGAATTATTTTTATTATTACCACTATTCCTGTCATTATCATCATAATAATTATTATAATCATTATCATTATCGATATTATTATTATTATTATTATTATTATCATTATTATTATTATTATTATTATTATTATTATTATTATTATTACTATCATCATTATCATCATTGATGTAATTATTATTATTATTATTATTATTATTATTATTATTATTATTACTACTATTATTATTATTACTACTATCATTATTATCATCCTTATTATTGTTGTTATTGTTATTGATATTCTTATTCTCATCATCATCATTACTATTTTTCGAATTAATTAAATTATGGGAAGACTCAGAGTGGTTCTGTTGGAGTTCTTTCGCATAATACGAAGTGAAAAAGAAAGAAAGAAAAAAAAAGAAAAAAAAAAAAAAAAAAAAATATATATATATATATATATATATATATATATATATACATATATACATCCATATATATATGTGTGTGTGTGTGTGTGTGTGTGTGTGTGTGTGTGTGTGTGTGTGTGTGTATGTATGTATGTATGTATATACATACATATATATATATATATATATACATATAGATATATATATATATATATATATATATACATATATAATATTATATATATATATATATATATATATATATATATATATGTATATATATATATATATGTGTGTGTGTGTGTGTGTGTGTGTGTGTGTGTGTGTGTATGTATGTATGTATATACATGTATATATATATATATATATATATATATATATATATATATATATATATATATATATATATATGTATATGTATGTATGTATGTATATACATATATATATATATATATATATATATATATATATATATACATATATATATATATACATATATATATATATATATATATATATATATATGCATGTATGTATGTATGTATGTATGTATATACATATATATATATATATATATATATATATATATATATATATATATATATATATATATATATATATATATATATATATATATTTATGTATGTATGTATGCAAATTTACATATATATATATATATATATATATATATATATATATATATATATATATATATATGTATATATATATATATATATTTGTATATATATATATATATATGTATGTATGTATGTATGTATACAGACACACATATATATATACATATATATATAATATATATATATATATATATATATATATATATATATATATATATATATATATATATATATATATATATATATATATACATATATATATATATATATATATATATATATATATATATATATATATATATATATATATATATATATATATATATATATATTTGTATGTATGTATATATACATATATATATATATATATATATATATATATATATATATATATATATATATATATATATATATAAATATATATATATATATTAATTCATATATATATACATATATATATATATATAATATATATATATATATATATATTATATATATATAT
>NC_091573.1:24575973-24577491 GCF_042767895.1 Penaeus vannamei
CATCAAATATACTACGAAATACGACTAGATTTCTAATATACTGTCTATAAACCCTCCTCCTCAAACAACAAAGAAACAAACAATTCTTCTCACCTCATCGCATGTTATTTCGTTCCTGTGTTTTCCACCTTTAGCATTTTTTGTCTCTATGCCTGAATGTCTGCGAGCCCGGGACTTACCGCGGTATATTTTAGGATATTCTGGCATGTCCCTTCCTTGTCTTTCCCCCAACGGGTGTTCCTCCCATACTCGCCTCATACTAAACAACTGTCAGACACTCCCCCCCCCACCCCCCTACCTCCCCTTCCCCTCCCCCCAAACAAAAAGAAAAAAAAAACAGTAAAAGGAGAAAATGTCTTATCCTAAATTCGTGTTGTTAACCTTTGCATCTCTTCGCCTCTCTTAGCCTTGGGATGGCTTGGGTGAAGCGCTGTTCCACGTGCGAGAGAATTTTTTGTAGCGGGTGGCTTTGTTCCCTTCGTTATATTATCTCACTATGTTATTTGGTTGTTTAGGTTCATATTGTTTATTTTCTTTAGTTGTTTAGGTTTGTATTGTTTATTTTCTTTGTTTTGGTTTGTATTGTTTATTTTCTTTGGTTGCCAGGTCGATTATATTCTTGGGTTGTTTGTTTATGGCAGTTAATGTCATCATTAATTTAATTGTTTATATACATATTCCTTTTTATTCGTTTAAGTAATCGATTATTCATTTATTTATTGAACTATAAATTCCTTTATTTAATTATTCACTTGATTACGGAAATTTTTATCTATTTATTTAATTATCTTTGTAAGATAATCGTTTCATTGGGTTGTAATATCTGGCAGTGTTGCTTTGTTGCTTCCTCGTATCATTTGATTACTTGATTTGGGTGTTTGCATAAAACGCTCTCGATTTGTTACTTGGAAAAAAAGAAAAAGTATATACACACACACACACACACACACACACACACACACACACACACACACACACACACACACACACACATATATATATATATATATATATATATATATATATATATATATATATATATATATATATATATATATATATGTATATATATATATATATATTTTTTTTTTTTTTTTTTTTTTTATATGTATGCATATGTGCATTTATTTATATATACACACACATGCAGGATAGATCTGATCAAGTAAAACAAGATATGTATTGATAATAGTGATAAAAATAGTAACGATAATAATTCATAAATCTTTCAAATGAAATTGCTCTTTGCAATTTTCTGTCAATCCTGCATTTTTTTTTTATTTTTTTTATTTATTTTTTTTTTTTTAAGAATTTCTGGATAACCTTTTCCAGTGGAACGTGGGTTTGTTTTTATTGGGTTAGTTTTAAATTTCCTTATCAATATGCTCCTATAACAATAGTTATGCTCATGGTGATAGTAATACTTAGTGTAATAATAATGATAATGGTAAATGTTAATTACACTAAATAACACGATAATGATAATTATGATATACTTATATATATATATATATATAT
>NC_091573.1:24587991-24590491 GCF_042767895.1 Penaeus vannamei
TATCACTATTGCTATTGATTATTATCGTCATCGAAATTCTTATCATTACAACTGTTATCATTTTCGTTGCCATCCTCGTTATTGATATAATTCTATCGTTATTATCATTGGTATTTTTATTTCTTAACATTATTGTTATTATTGTAATTATTACTATTATTGTTATCATTATTATTAATATCATTGTTATTGATATTATTATCAGTGCCATTATCATTATCATTATTATCATCATGGTGATAATGAAAATTATAATAATAAAATAATGAAAATACTATTTCTAGTTATTACTATTGCCATCTTTATCTTATTATTATTGTTATCATTGTTATTACTATTATGTTATTTCTGTTACTGATATTATTATCATGGCTATTGTCATTGTCATTTTCAATCCCATCATCATCATTATCTTTGGTATTATTAGTAACATTACTATCCTTTTCACTTTTACTGCTGCTACTACTACTGTCAGTTTTGTTGTCATTACCATCGTTATTACAATTATCATTACTACTATTATACTTTATATCACTATCATCACTATTATGCTATTCATTAGTATTACTATTGTTAAAATCATTATCATTAATGCTACAGCAATAATAATGATAATATTAATGATGATGATGATAAGGATAATGACGATACTGCTATTACTATTACTACTACTTCTACAACTACTACTATTACTGCTAACGATAATAATAATGATGATAATAATCACAATGATAACAGTTAATGTATTAGCAACAACAACAATAACAAGAGTGGTAATGATAATAATGATAATAATATTGATAATCATAACAAAATAACAATAAAAGTAATAACTGGATATTTTGATGTTGATTACCATCATCATCATAATAATGATGACGATGATGATGATAATCATAATGATAACAATGATGATCATGATAATGATAAACTATAAAAGGCAGTAAAATTATTAGCATTAGTAATGATGATAATGTTAATAATTATTGTACTAATAGCAGTAACAATCGTTGTAATAGTAGAGTAATAATAATGATAGTGATAATGACAATAGCAATAATGATAACAATTATGATGATAACAATTATAATATTGATAATAATGATGAAAACAATACTCCTGTAATGATAATGAGAGAGCGAGAAACAGTGTGAGAAACAGTGAGAGAGAGAGAGAAAGTGAGAGACAGACAAACATAGAGAGAGAGGGGGAGAGAGACTAAGCATATCAAGGAGTAGAAACCCACAACCCCTCTACTCCACCCCACTCCAGCTACAACCATAACAAACGTTCCCACAACCACGTTATAAAGAGAAACGACCCTCGCGATGTGCCGTTTCAGCAGCTGTATGTTCGTCGTGAATTATGGTTTTACGTGAGACATAATTGCACAAAAGATTTCTTGAATGCATCGAGTTCTGTGTCGGGTAGAACCTCCTTGCTTGATATTTCTTTATATATTTTTTTCCTTTTTTTATTCCCTTTCTTTTCCTACTTTTCATACTCCTTTTCTGTCAAATATCACCTCCTTTGTTTTTCGCTTCTTCCCCTTTTCCTCTCTTGCTCTCAGCCACTTTCTTGTTCTTTTTCTCCCTCTCTTTACGTGCTACTTTCACCTGTCTTCCCCCATCCTCTTCCTTTTTCTTCAGTTATCCTCTCCCTTTCGCCCTTCCTCCTTTCTTCACTCTCCTTACCTTTCCTCCTCTTTCGTCTCCTTCAATCTTTATTCACTTCTCTTATCCTCTTCCTCCATCTTTACTCTCTTCCCCCTCTTCCCTCCTCCTGTTCCCCTACCCCTTCCCCCTACCTTCCTCCTTGCCTCCCTCTTCTCCCCCCCCCTCCTACGCCCTCCTTCTTCCTCCCACACCTCTGACAACCTTTTAAAAAATCTCTGAATCTAAAAGCGAACGACGTATTGTGTTTCTTTGTTGCTCCTTATCATTTATTCTCATTTAATTCTTGTGGCACATTCGTACGAGCGTTATTCATGCGTCCGCTGTGTAGTGCGGTTTGGATTCGAGGAAATCGGTTGCTTTGCTTGTGAGTGTGTGGGTGTGTGTATGTATGTATGTAAGTCTCTCTCTCTCTCTCTCTCTCTCTCTCTCTCTCTCTCTCTCTCTCTCTCTCTCTCTCTCTCTCTCTCTCTCTCTCTCTCTCTCTCTCTCTCTCTAAATATATATATATATATATATATATATATATATATATATATATATATATATATATATATATATATATATATACATGCATATTTTTTATAGATATGTTATACTGATACAGATAATATTTATAGGGATCCAATATCTCCCTTATCCGATTGAAAAGTCATAGGTCTTACAGTAAGGCCATTTCATATCTTAACTTATTCTTGTGATATAATATGAACGCGTTCCATTAATTTGACTTCAGTTAACTTTCTTTTTTCTATCATACCTCATACTCACGTTGTGTGTGTGTGTGTGTGTGTGTGTGTGTATGTGTGTGTGTGTGTGTGTGTGTG
>NC_091573.1:24597991-24600275 GCF_042767895.1 Penaeus vannamei
CCTGAGTTGTATAAACTAGTTGTAATGTAATTTGTCTTGATTTGCATTTAAGTTACATTAACGTGCACTATTTTCCTCAGACTTGCCACTTGACATCTATCTACCCGACTTGTAATTAAATCGATATGAATTGTCTTGCTTCGACTTGCTTTCACTTGACCTGCAAAACCTTTTCATTTGGCTTGCTTTGCCCCTTCCCTTGTCTTGATTTCACAAGCATTTTGTATTGCTCTGAGTTCATTACTTGTTATTTACGCCTAAGTCTTCTGTTATTCCATCTTCTTTACTCCCCTTTTCTCACCTTTCTTTTTCTTTAAATACGATACTTTGTCCTTTTTTGGGGTAGTTTTACGTTGAGACTTCGGGGTTGTTCAATTGCGAAAAAAGAGAAGAGTGATAATGAGAGAGAGGGGAGCGAGAGAGAGGAAGAAAGAGTGAAAAGGGGGAAAGAGAAGGGAAGAGAGAGAGAGAAAGAAAGAGATAGAGAGAGAGAAAGAAACAAAGAGAGAGAGAGAGAGAAAGAAACAAAGAGAGAGAGAGAGAGAGAGAGAGAGAGAGAGAGTCCAAAGAGTAAGAGAGAGAGGGAGAAAGGAGAAAGAAAGAGAGATGGAGAGAGAGGCAGACACAGACAGACAGACATACAGGCTAAGAGAGAGAGCGAGAGAGAGAGAGAGAGAGAGAGCGAGAGAGAGAGTGGCAGACAGACAGACAGATGAAAGAGACATACAGACAGAGAAGGAAAGCAAGAGAGAAAGAGAGAGACAGAAAAACCAAACAAACAAACAAAGATACAGACGGACAGATAATCAGTAAAGAGCCAAACAGGCAACAGACAGACAAAAGCATTCACACAGAAAGAGAGCTTAAAAGAAAATTAATTCCATTTTCTTCATCGTGAACCTTTGGCTTAAATGAAAATGGATTTGCGTAGGACGGGAGATGGAGACACCAAGAGAGAGAGAGAGAGAAGAGAGAGAGAGAGAGAGAGAGAGAGAGAGAGAGAGAGAGAGAGAGAGAGAGAGAGAGAGAGAGAGAGAGAGAGAGAGAGAGAGAGAGAGAGAGAGAGAGAGAGAGGAAGAGAGAGAGTGACTTAGAGACAGAGGCAGACAGAGAGACAGAAAGCCAGACAGAGAGAGAGGAAAAGAGAGGAAAGTATAAAGAAATGAAGAAAAACATTTAATCCTTCTTTTCCTTATGAATACTTGAAGAGTTTTGTAGGCGGAGGAATAAGTTAAAAATGAGGAAAACATTTTCGAAAAAAGAAAGAGAAAGTTAAATGAACAGACACTGAAAGCGATATAAAGAAAGTGACTAGACAGAAATAACATAAACAGGGCATGCAGACAGATAATAAGCTGATATATAGACAGAAAGACAACAGACAACAAGATTTCTATTCATCTCTCCTTCTCTCTTCTCTTCTCTTTCTCCTATCTCCCTCTCTCTCACTCCTCTCACTCTCTCATTCTTTCCCCTTTCCCTCTTTCCGAACTTCTGTACCACACAACAATAATGGAGACAGACAAATAGATAAGTATAAAGAATAAAACAAACAGATAAATAGACGGGGAAACAGACAGACAGAAAACGCTAAACAGATCAGGAATGGCAGATGGAAAAAAAAAAATTATTACGCTTTCTTTATCGTGAACATTTGGTTCGAATAAAAGTGTATTTACGTAAAATGGGAAATAGCCAACGAAAGAGAGAGAGAGAAAAAAAAAACATATAGAAAAGATACCAAAATTGATAAACGAAATTTCCCTTCTGTCCTTAATTCTCTTCTTAAATATTCATAGGATTTTGTAGGTATATCCCTTGCGTATAGCCTTAAAAATAAGAGACGAGTATTATCATAAAGAGAGAGAAAGAGAGAGGAATGTGATGAAGAGAGGAATGTGAAAAAAGAAAGGAGGTGTAAAGCAACTTCCTGATGAGAGATTGATATGAATGATAAAAGTTGAAATTATTTAAGGGTTCAGAATCAGGGGGGGCGACGTATATACATTTGGAAAATAAAAACTCGGAAGAAAGTAATGACATACAGAGGTAGATACATACATACATATATGCATACATACAAGATACATACATACATGCAAGATACATACATACATACATTCATACATACAAACATACATACATACATTCATACAAGATACATATATACATACATATATACATACATACATACATACATACAAGATACATACATATATACAAACATACATACATACATACATACAGGATACATACATACATACATACATACAAGATACATACA
>NC_091573.1:24625775-24628275 GCF_042767895.1 Penaeus vannamei
GCGTTGACGAGGAGGGGGGTAGGTGGAGATTTTTCAATAGGGGAGGGGAAGGAGGGGTGCGAAGGGGTTGGGGAGCGGGGCAGGAATCAGAGTAGACCCCGGACGCAAAATCCCAAGGAGAGGCATAAGAAAGCGGGGAGCGAAAAGACGAGCTTATGGGAGACGGAGAGCCAAGGAGGCCGGGGATAAGAAGAGAGAGGATAGAATCTACAGAAAAGGTTGCGGCGTTAATGGGGGAATGGGATATGGGGAAAGAGGGGTCAAATAGGCCTACCCTTTGACCTAGCATTAGGACGGTCCCTCGGGCTAGACAATGGTCAGAGACCGGGGCGACATCTGCCAGAAGTTATGGTCTCAATTCCGTTCGAGTAAAGGTAAGTGCAGGCAAGAGGTGGCGGAGGGAGGGGGAGGGAGGGGGAGGGAGTCACCGATGGGGAAGTGGTGGAGGGGAATGATGGAGGGATAAATAAGGATGGTCATTTAGGGAGAGGAGAGGAGGGAGGTAGTCACTGAAGGGTAAGGGGTGGACGGGGAGTTTGGGTAAAGGAGGGAACGAGGGGAGTGAAGGGTAAGGAGAGGTAGCCAGTAGGGAAGGGGAGGGGAGTGTGGGTAAAAATATATAGTCATTAGGGGGAAGGTTGGAGGGGAGTAGGGTAAGAATAGGTAGGGGGATGGAGGTGGGGGTATGGAAGAGTGCAATCGTGAGTGAGAACAGGTAGTCAGCCGAGGGGAAGGGGAAGGCGAGTAAATTAAGGTAGTCAGTGAAAGGAGGGGAGAGGGGGGGGGGAGAAGGTAGCCAGGGGAAGGTAGAGGGAATGGAGGGAATGGGGTAAGAAGAGAGGGAACGGGGGTGTGAGTTAAGGAGAGAGGGGAGGGGGGAGTGAGGTAAGGAGAGAGGGGAGGGGGGAGTGGGGTAAGGAGAGAGGGGAGGGGGAAGTGGGGTAAGGAGAGAGGGGAGGGGGGAGTGGGGTAAGGAGAGAGGGGAGGGGAGAGAGGGAACGGGGGTGTGAGTTAAGGAGAGAGGGGAGGGGGGAGTGGGGTAAGGAGAGAGGGGAGGGGGGAGTGGGGTAAGGAGAGAGGGGAGAGGGGAGTGGGGTAAGGGGACTCCCAAAGTCGTTTGCATTCAAGAAAGGCCTCCGTTTGTCCGCCAAGATGGAGTAGGCATAGTGACCAGTGCTTAAACTATAGCCCCTTGCAGATGGACTCTGCTTGGGTCGTGTATTGTGTTGCATTCCGGCTATGAATAGTCTCTCAGGCATGTATGTGTATACACTGCGCGCGCGCGTGTGTTTATGTTTGTTTGTGTCTGCGTGTGTGTTTATGTTTGTTTGAGTTTGGGATTTTTTCTTTGCCTGTGTGTTTGTTTGTGCGTGCGTGTGGATATGATTATATATATATGAGTATGTGAGAGTATATAAGAGCGTATACATACATAAATCCAAAAATAAATACACGTATCCATCCATCCGTCCATCCACAAAACCTAAATAAAAAGAAAAAAAAAATCTCGACGTCAGCTCCAAGACCCCATGCATCGCCCCCGCACAAGCGCTGCATTGATGACCTAACTTGCCCTTTCCCTCCGGGTCTCGAAAGGGGCAAGTCCGCATGAGTTGACTTCCTATAAATCGGGTTATGACCCCGTCCGGGAAGTCGTCCTTGTGAGCAAAGTTCCAATGAAGATATCAAAAAGTTGGTCAATTTGCATCTCTGTTCCTTCGAGGGAGACCGTTGCATCCTGCCGATAAGGGGGGGGATTTTTTTTTTCTTAAGCGTCTTTATTATTTCGGTTTTTGTGCATATGTGTTTGTATACTTTTACTGATACATTTATAGTTTTTAGATAATTAAAAGCAATAATACAAATAATCATTGTCATTATTATTATTGATGTTAATACTTTTATTAACATTATCATCATCATTGTAATGATTGTTATTATTATTATTATTATTATTATTATTGTTATTATCATCATTATTTTTATTATCATTATTATTATCATTATTATTATTATTATTATTATTGTTATTATTATTATCATTATTATTATTATTATTATTATTATTATCATTATTATTATCATTATTATTATTATTATTATCATTATTATTATCATTATTATTATTATCAATATCATTATTACTATTACTATCATTGTCATTATTATTGTTAATATTATTATTGTTGTTATCATTAATATTATTATTATTGTTGTTGTTATTATTGTTATTATTGTTGCTATTATTATTACTATTATTATTATTATCATCATTATCAATATCATTCTTATTATTACTATCATCATTATGATTATCGTCATTATTGTAATAATCTTCATCATCCTCATCATTGTTTTCATGATTATTATTACTATCACTATCATGATTTTTATTTGGTTTTATTATTGTTATCATCATTATTATTGTTATTTTAATCATTATTCTTAATTCTTTCATCATCATTATTATTATCATTATCATTATTATTATTACTATCAT
>NC_091573.1:24633275-24635775 GCF_042767895.1 Penaeus vannamei
TAGTCATTTATCGGATTTTCTTTTCATGCGTTTGTCCTTCGTTAGACTCTTTGCGCTTGTCATTGTTTGAGCTGGGGACGGCCGCCACTCGTCCTCACAGCAGATGCAAGGCTGGAGAGGCCCTTCATTACGGGGCGCCCTTGCAACGTTGCCGCTGCAGGTTAGGGCTCAATGGAGGCGCCGGATCAACGGTGCCGTTTCGGTTCTCTTTATTTTGGGTTGTTTTTCTGTCCTTTTTGGAGGGGGGACTTCGTTTTTCTTTATATATATATATATATATATATATATATATATATATATATATATATATATATATATATATATATATATATACATATATATATTTATATTCATGTATATATATATTTTTTTTTTGAGGGGGGGGGCGACTTAAAGTTCCGTTTTTCTTTATATTGTGTTGTTTTTCTTTTTTTTGGGGGGGAGGTCTGAAAGGTTCGTTTGTCTTTATTTTATGTTGTTTTCCTATTATTTGGGGGGGGCTGAAAGTGTTTTTGTTCTCGATGGGTTCAACTTGGATTTTCTTTATTTTCGTGATATTGTCTTGTCGAGAGGATGAAAACAGAGAGAGAGAGAGAAAAAATCCGAAAATGGAGACCCTTTTGAAACGCTATGTAAAGCCATGTCTCAAAAAAAAAAGAAAAAAGAAAGAAAGAAAAAAAATCTTTAAGGATATCTGTCTATTGTTTCCCTTTTGTAGTTTGTACCTTACCCTATAAAGAAAAGAAAAGAAAAATGTTACTATACCTCCTCTTTTCTTCGTCATAAGTAATAAAAATTATGCTTTGTATTATAACCACTTATTGACCCTTTTTCCTCTCTTCTTCCTACCTCCCTCCTCTCTTCTTCCCTCCTTCTCCTCCTCCTCTTATCTTCATCTCCTTCTCCTTCTCTTCCCCTCTTTATATTCTTATTTTTTTTCCTTCTCTTCTCGTCTTATTATTTTCTTCCTTTTCTCCTCCCCTCATTTCCCCACTCTCTTCTCTCTCTCCTTCTCCTTCTCCTCCCCTCTCCTCATATATACTCCTCGTCTCCCTGAACCTCTCATCTCTCCCACTTCTCATTTATCTCCTTTTTCCTCCTTCCCCCCTCATCCCTCTTCTCCTGGCTTGTTACCTCTTCCATCTCCATCTCCTCCCTCTTCCTCAAATCATCTCCTCGTCTACCTCACCCCTCATTTCTTCCTCTTCCCCTTTCATTTCCTCTTTTCCCTTTTCCTCCCTCCTCCTCCTACTCTTACCTCCTTCTTTCTTCCCTCCTCCCCTCCACCTCTACTCCAACTTCCCTCCCCTCCTCCTTCCTCCTACCTTCTTCCCTCCTCTTCCCTTCTCCCTTTCCTCCCATCTCCTCCTCCCTTGTTTCCCCCTTCCCCTCCCCTCTTTCCCTCTTTCCCCTCCCCCACCTCCCCCTTTCCTCCTCCTTCCTCCCCTGTTTCCCTCCTTCCCCTCGCCCACCTCCCGTCTCCCTCCCTCCTCCCCTGTTTCCCTCCTTCCCCTCCCCCACCTCCTTCCCTTCTCCCTCCCTCCTCCCCTTCTTCCTCCCTCCTCCCTTTGTTTCCCTCCTTCCCCTCCCCCCACCTCCTCCCCTTCTTCCTCCCTCCTCCCTTTGTTTCCCTCCTTCCCCTCCCCCCACCTCCTCCCCTCTTTCCCTCTTTCCTCTCCCACCACCTCCTTCCCTTCTTCCTCCCTCCTCCCCTGTTCTCCTCCTTCCCCTCCCCCACCTCCTTCCCTTCTCCCTCCCTCCTCCCCTGTTCCCCTCCTTCCCCTCCCCCCATCTCCTTCCCTTCTCCCTCCCTCCTCCCCCTGTTCCCCACCTTCCCCTCCCCCATCTCCTTCCCTTCTCCCTCCCTCCTCCCCTGTTCCCCTCCTTCCCCTCCCCCCATCTCCTTCCCTTCTCCCTCCCTCCTCCCCTGTTCCCCTCCTTCCCCTCCCCCATCTCCTTCCCTTCTCCCTCCCTCCCTCCCCTGTTCCCCTCCTTCCCCTCCCCCATCTCCTTCCCTTCTCCCTCCCTCCTCCCCTGTTCCCCTCCCCCACCTCCTCCCCTTCTTACTCCCTCCTCCCTGTTCCCCTCCTTCCCCTCCCCCCATCTCCTTCCCCTCTCCCTCCCTCCTCCCCTGTTCCCCTCCTTCCCCTCCCCCACCTCCTTCCCTTCTTCCTCCCTCCTCCCTTCTTCCTCCCTCCTTCCCCTCCCCCACCTCCTCCCCTTCCTCCTCCCTCCTCCCTTTGTTTCCCTCCTTCCCCTCCCCCACCTCCTTCCCTTATCCCTCCCTCCACCCCTGTTCTCCTCCTTCCCCTCCCCCCATCTCCTTCCCTTCTTCCTCCCTCCTCCCCTGTTCCCCTCCTTCCCCTCCCCCCCTCCTTCCCTTCCTCCCTCCCTCCTCCCCTGTTCCCCTCCTTCCCCTCCCCCTCCTTCCCTTCTCCCTCCCTCCTCCCCTGTTCCCCTCCTTTCCCTCCCCCACCTCCCTTCCCTTCTTCCTCCCTCC
>NC_091573.1:24650775-24653275 GCF_042767895.1 Penaeus vannamei
ATAATAATGATAATAACAATAATAATGATAATTGTAAAAATAAAAATGATAATGATAATAATAATGATAATGATGATGATGATGATGATAATGATAATAAAAATAACAACAATAAAGATAATAATAATAATGATAATAACAATAACGATAATAATAATATTAATAATAATAATAATAAAAATTATGATGATAATTATTATTATTATTATCATTATTATTATTATCATTATTATTATTATTATTATTATTATTATTATTATTATTATTACTATTATTATCATTATTATTATTATTATTATTATTATTATTATTATTATTATTATTATATAATAATAATAATAATAATAATAATAATAATAATAATAATAATAATAATAACAATAATAATGATAATAATAACAACAACAATAATAATGTCAATAATGATAATAACGATAAAAAATCATCATCAGGAAAATAATAATCATGATAATGATGGCCGTTCTGATAATGACTATTATTGTGAGATAATAATAGTGATAATAACATTGATAGTAATAATAGTATTAGTGATGGTCATTATCATCGTCATCATTATCATCATGATAACTATTGCAATGTTTTCAAACTATCATGATCATTATTACCATCTTTATCACTACTATCGTTGGTATCATTATACTGTTTACCGTTAGTATCTTTATAATTTCTATCGTTAGTATCATTTTTGCTATCATCATCATTTTCTTTATAACTGCAACAACAAAATTCTGAATGATCTTCATAATCTTAAAAACAAGCACAGCAACCAAAGCCTCTTACCAAGATAAGCTTAATCCCTCTCTCCGCACTGAGAGTAATATCATTTGAGGCCAAAATGTCAAACTATTACACGGCACAAATTTACCGTAGCGCTTCACCCAACTGCGGCTAAAGTCAGAGGCGGCTAACTGGAGGCGCGTTTCATCTCTGTGCCGACGCTCTCATTTTCACTCGGTGGGGCTTCTCGCTACCTGCCTCCCTCTCTCTCTCGCCATGCTGTTGGTGTGGACTCATTATCATCATCATTAGCAGCAGCAGCATCTTCGTCGTCGTCGTCATAGTCGTCGTCGTCGTCGTCATCATCATCAAAGCCTACGTAGGTAGCTTTTCTTCACTATCCTTTTCGGGGGAATGATATATTCTTTTCTTATATAATTTTGGTATAATTTTGGTGAGAGAAAAAGGGAGGGAGGGAGGGTGAGAGAGAGAGAGAGAGAGAGAGAGAGAGAGAGAGAGAGAGAGAGAGAGAGAGAGAGAGAGAGAGAGAGAGAGAGAGAATGTAGACAAGAAAAGGACGAAAAGAACGAAGAAGAAAAAAATGAACAAAAATAAAATCAAAGATACTGATTATCACAAGAAAAGAAGCAAAATAAAGACCCCAAAAATATGAAAATAGAATCATTGCAAATAGAAGCAAAGAGTAAAAGAAGGAAGAGAAAGAAAGTGAAAAGCGAGAAGAAAGTGGAGAGTAACTTCCCCTTTCTCTCGACCAGGAGGAGAAGGTGTCTCACCCTCGCCATCGCGCCTGCTTATTTGATTTCGTGGACAGAACTGCTGAAATTGAGACGGATGTGAGCTCCTGCTTAATTTACTTAGAGTGTTTCCTTGTTCCTCCGTCCGTCTGCCCCTTGCTAGACGTCTCGGCATTAAGACGACTACCCATTTCTCACCCATTATTTTTGTTGCGTTTGCGAAGATAGCCCGTTTGTTCTGATTTTCCGAGTGCGGGGCCGTGACGAATGGCGGTCCCTGTGTGTCTTCTTGTGTTGTTTTCGTCTGTTTTCTTTTTCGTCTTTCGTCGTGCGTGGAATTGTCTTTGTGTTTCAATTTGGGGGTTTTGTCTTCGCTTCTGTGTTAGGGTGATTTGTTTTTTTTTTCTCTTATTTTATTATTATTATTTTTTATTTTATTTTTTTTTTTTTGGGGGGGGGGTAAATCTATGTAATTTCTTCGTTTAAATTATTTGTGATTAGGACCTTGGGGTACTTCTCCTTTCCTCTCTTTCCTTATTCGCTTAAGCACTCCTCCTTTCACTCGTCGACTCCTCTTCCCCCTTTTATTTCCTTTTCTCGCTCTCTCACCTCCTCACACCTCCCAAAACTTCCTCAAATTCACTCCTCCTTCTCCCATTTTAACCCACCATCTACTTCCTCCCTATTCCCTCCTCTCCCTCCTTAACCTCCCCACTTCCTTCGTTCCTTTATCCCTTTCCCTCCCTCCATCATCCCCTTTTTTTATTTCAGATCCCTCGCCTAGTCTCCCCTCACAAATCCCCCTTCATTTTTTTTAAGTCCCCCCCTTTTCCCTTGCCCATCTCAGTTTTCTGTTAAGGCCCTTCCCCTGCCTTCCCCATTTTCCTCTTTAAAAATCCGTCTTCTCGCTTTCTCCTCCTCCTCTCCTTTCTTCTTTAAGTTCCCTTTCTAACCCCCCTTTCTTTCTCCTTCCTGTCATACCTCCGTTCTTTACCTTCCCCTTTTCG
>NC_091573.1:24660775-24665775 GCF_042767895.1 Penaeus vannamei
TACATGCAAGAAGAAGCGTACGTACTCTACCAATACATCTATCCAGTGATATAAACCCCAAGTGAAAAAAAAAAAAAACTAGACTGCAATAAAAGAAAAAAGAAAAGAAAAACGAAGGTGATGCTTCTGACCACATATTTACAACGCCCGTACGAGCTCCTGTAAATCACCCGAAGCATGTTTGCGCCCTCACCTTTTCTCCCTTCTGGTCATGGCGTCCACTTCGCTCCAGTCATGACCCCGCGAGATGCGTCTGGACCGGGTGGCCGGAGTGGGGGTGTTGACCGGGAGAGTACTGGTGGAGGATGGATGAGGGAGAGAGAGTGGGGAGGAGAGGGAGGGAGGGAAGGAAGGAAGGAGGGAGAGGGAGGGAGGGAAGGAGGGAGGGAAGGAAGGAAGGAGGGAGGGAGGGAAGGAAGGATGGATGAGGGAGAGAGAGGGAGGGAAGGAAGGATGGATGAGAGAGAGAGAGTGGGGAGGAGAGAGAGGGAGGGAGACGGTGGGAAGGAGAGAGGGAGGAAGGGAAGGAGAGAGAGGAAGGGAAGGAGGGAATGAGGGAGGGAGAGAGGAGGGAGGAACGAGAGGGAGAGGGAGGGAGGGGGGTAGGGAGAGAGAGAGAAAAAAGAAAGAATATGGGAGAGAGAGAGAGAGAGATCGAAGAAGAAAAGTACAGAGAGAGAGAGGGAGAGAGAAAGAGAGAGAGGGGGGGGAGAGGCAAGAAGATAGAGAGAGAAATCGGGAGTGATATATCTTGAACAATTTACCCTATAAAGGCATGTAAATCTATACAGTATATCGTGCTACTGATTTTTTTCTTTTTCTCTGTCTTTTCTCCCCACCCCTTCCCCCGCTCTTCCCTTCTACATCTATTCATTCTGCATATCTTTCTACTCTTTTGTTCATTGATTTATATCATTATTTCTCTCGAATTACATACATCTATACACATCCACTCAATGTATTTATCCGTAAATTCCTCCCCCTTTCTCCCTTTCGCCAAAGAAACACCGAAAAACATCTAAACTTCATCATGCCATTTCCACTTCAGACCTTTAACACTTTTCGTAGCTTTTCCTTTTAATCAGCATCGATGCAAAAGTTCCGTTGCAGATCAGCATTCATTAGTGACATTAAGTTGGAATAATCTTGATGAGCCTCCATGAATTTTAATCAGCTGTGTAAATACTTCACATAACACAGGACGAAAGGATGCCAACACGCCGGTCGGGGATTCTAGAACGAGTGTATATATTTCAACATATGTATATATTCGTAGTAAATATGCAGGAATCTACCGAAATCGAGTTGACTTTATACTCGTCGTTAAATATGCAGGGATTTTTATTTATTTATTTATTTTTTTTTTATCGGAATCGGTTTGACATTATAATATAAACATTTTATAAGGTAGTAAAAAGATAGGGTTTACTTAATATTATAAACATTTTATAAGGTAGCCATAAAAGTAAAATTATACAAATAATAACTTGAATAAACCATATAGAAGATACACCCAAGCAACACAGAGTCACACTGGCGAAATCCTTATTACAACGAACCTGTTTCTCTTTATAACGTACAGTCTGTCTTTTCACAAGGAGATGGGTTCAAGCAGACGACAACTTATTTGTATTTGTTAATGTTTGTTCTTCATTTCCTAAAAAGAAAAAGAAAAAAAGAAAGAAAGAGATGGAAGACAAAATGAATAGATCACTGAATAAAACAACAGATGAATATCTAGACACTAAATGAATAAATCAGTATATGAAAGAAAAAAGATTATGAAAAAATAAATAAAAATATAAATATATTTCGGATCAATAGACAGATAACTAAATAATTTAATGAATGAACGGATAAATAGATAAATAAATGAAGGAGAGAGAGAGAAAGAAGGGAAAAACACCAATGGCACTTCTCTCTACTTACGCGTTTGGTGATGTTAAGTCATTACTACCACCCCACCTAACAAGGGCTCAAATAGGCACTCTTGTTTGCCTTGTATCATTATTCAATTATCTTTTTTCTCTTTCTTTCTTGCTTTCTTTTTTTTCTTTTTTTTCTTTTTTTTTCTTTTTCTTTGTCGTGAATGTTCCTGTTAGAATTAATAAAATTTAAGGTCAGGTGTTATCACTCTTGTTGATAATTAAAAAATATATGACGGACAGGTTAATGAATGTTTATGAGACTAAAAGTGTGTAGTTTTTGGCTGTACGGCTGTGTGTGTGTGTGTGTGCGTGTGTGTGTGCGTGTGCGTGTGCGTGCGTGTGCGTGTGCGTGCGTGTGCGTGCGTATGCGTGCATGCGTGTGTGTGTGTGCGTGCGTGTGTGTGTGTGCGGGCACGTGTGTGTGTACGCGTGTGCGCGCGTGTATATGTTCATGCACATGTGTATCTATCTGGCAGTCAATCTGTGTCTATACAACTATACATCTGTTCTTATGTATCCACAAATGGCCCCCCTCCCCCCCATCACCACCACCACCACAAAAATGTGAACCCAAACACCAAAAAACATCGAAAAAGTGAACCAAACACCCCAAAAAAAATCGAAAAAGTGAACCCAAACACCCCCCAAAAAATCGAAAAAGTGAACCCAAACACCCAAAAAAAATCGAAAAAGTGAACCCAAACACCCCAAAAAAAATCGAAAAAGTGAACCCAAACACCAGAAAAAAAAATCGAACAAGTGAACCCAAACACCCCCAAAAAAATCGAAAAAGTGAACCCAAACACCAGAAAAAAAAATCGAACAAGTGAACCCAGCCAGCAGAGCGAGGGCGCGAGAGCAGCGGAGGCCGAAAGCGCGAGAGAAGTGGCCCATTTTTCATCGTCGCCGCTCGTCCAACAACGCGTCTGGCTCCCACTCGGGTGACCAGGCGGCCGCCTCGCTGAGGGAAGCTGGTGTCGGCGCACTCGCCCGCGGAGCCTCGAGGTCGTCGTCGTAGTGGTAGTGGTGACAGTGGTGGTTGTAGTGGTAGTGGTGACAGAGGTAGGGTAGTAGTGGTCGTGGTAGTGGTGACAGTGGTGGTTGTAGTGGTAGTGGTGACAGAGGTAGGGTAGTAGTGGTCGTGGTAGTGGTGACAGTGGTGGTTGTAGTGGTAGTGGTGACAGAGGTAGTGGTAGTGGTGACAGAGATAGTGGTAGTAGTGGTAGTGGTGACAGAGATAGTGGTAGTAGTGGTAGTGGTGGTGGTGACAGTGGTGGTTGTAGTGGTAGTGGTGACAGAGGTAGGGTAGTAGTGGTCGTGGTAGTGGTGACAGTGGTGGTTGTAGTGGTAGTGGTGACAGAGGTAGGGTAGTAGTGGTCGTGGTAGTGGTGACAGTGGTGGTTGTAGTGGTAGTGGTGACAGAGATAGTGGTAGTAGTGGTAGTGGTGGTGGTGACAGTGGTGGTTGTAGTGGTAGTGGTGACAGAGGTAGGGTAGTAGTGGTCGTGGTAGTGGTGACAGTGGTGGTTGTAGTGGTAGTGGTAGTGGTGACAGTGGTGGTTGTAGTGGTAGTGGTGACAGTGGTGGTTGTAGTGGTAGTGGTAGTGGTGACAGTGGTGGTTGTAGTGGTAGTCGTAGTGGTGACAGACAGTGGTAAAGGTGACAGTGGTGATAGTAGCAGTGGTAGAGGTGGCAGCGAGGGTAGTGGTGGCAATAGTGATAATGGTAGTAGAGGTAGTGATGAAGTGGTGGCACCAGCGCTTCGTCTCCCCGTAAGATCATCTTCATCATTATCTTCAATATATTTTTCTTTCTCTCTAGTGTTTTTTTACCTTAATTCTATCGTTGTAAAAGTGGAGATTATTGAGGAAGGGAAGAAAAGGGTTGCGAAAGGGGAGAATAAGATATAGGACAAAATGAGAGAACTAAAGACATGACGGAGAGGGGAACAGGAAAGGGAAAGAAGGAGAGCGAAAGAGAGAGAGAAAATAGAGAAATTAGCGTAATTAACAAAATTAAAGCAAAAATCACTAGGGACTTTTATTTATTGATTAATCTATTTGTCTATTTCTTTATATTCTTTATATTTCTTATCCTTTTTCTTTTCTTTTGTATTAATAATCTCATCTTTCAAATATTGCATTTGGAGCATAAAAGCGACATTGTTTAAAGACTTCAAATCAGAGTCCTTTTGTCTTGCAACTCATGGTGCTCTCTCTCTCTCTATCTATCTTTCTCTCTCTCTCTCTCTCTCTCTCTCTCTCTCTCTCTCTCTCTCTCTCTCTCTCTCTCTCTCTCTCTCTCTCTCTCTCTCTCTCTCTCTCTCTCTCTCTCTCTCTCTCTCTCTCTCTCTCTCGCTCTCGCTCTCGCTCTCTCTCTTTCTTTATTGCTCTTTCTATCCATCTGTCTATCTATCTATTTCTATCTCTCTCTCTCTCTCTCTCTTCTCTCCTTCTCTTCTCTCTCTCTCGTCTCTCTCTCTCTCTCTCTTCTTCTCTCTCTTTCTCTCTCTTTCTCTCGCTCTCGCTCTCTGTCTCTCTCTCTCTCTCTCTCTCTCTCTCTCTCTCTCTCTCTCTCTCTCTCTCTCTCTCTCTCTCTCTCTCTCTCTCTCTCTCTCTCTCTCTCTCTCTCCCCCTTTTTTATCTCCAAATCGCTCGTACTATTTCCACACCTGAGATTAAGCTGCTCGATATTGATCAAAAGGATAGGAAGAAAAAAAATTAATCACATTTCCATTCTTTTATTGCCATGACAAGAGAGAGAGGAGTAGATGATTTTCTTTTTTATATCTATCCATCTGTCGGTCTATCCACATTGGTCTGTCCGTCTATTATTCATCTCTCCATAAGGCTATTAGTCTATTTGTCTGTTTCTATGTCTACCTCTCTGTCTGTGTCTATTGACCTATCTATATATCTTTACATCAATCTATGTATCAATGTGTCTACATACATATATGTGCATGTGTTTGTGTGTGTGGACTAGTGTAGATATTTGCATAGATAGGAAATATAGAGATAAGGCGAGGAGGAAAGAGGAAGACTGAAATAAAGAAGAAAGAAGAGGGAAGGGA
>NC_091573.1:24705775-24708275 GCF_042767895.1 Penaeus vannamei
TCGTAATATGCTCTTTTTCTTTACTTTTTTTCTCATTTCCTACTCTTCTTTTTTCTATTCTCATTCGATCTTCTGTCCTGAACATCACCATGGCCCCCTTTTTGCCTTACGCAATTCTCGTTCGTCCCTCTCTTCTTTATTTTGCGCTCAATTTTCTCATTTTACGATTTATTTTCCGTCCTCCCCTCCCCATAGTTGCGACTTAAGGACTCAATGAACCTGTTTTTTTTTCTTTCTTTCTTTCTTTCTTTTCCTTTTCTTCTTTATCTTCATTTTGTCCTTTTTCTTTTTCGTTCCTTAAATTTTAGCTTCAAGTCATTCTTCCTCTTTATCTGTCTTTTTTCCTCCTGTTCTATTATAGCCGTTGATCTTTTTTCTCTTTGTTTACTATTCTCTTTTATTCCCTTTTTTATTCCGGTTCTACCTCTTAACTTCTTCTTTTCCTTCCTTCATGTTATTGCTCTTCTATACTCTCTCCTTTTCATCCCTTTTTCCTCTCTTTCTGTTTCTACGGCTTTTTCCTACCCTTCACTCCTATCTACCTACATTTCCCTTCCCTATCTCTCTGCCAAAATTCCTTCTTCCTCCCTATCTAACTTTTTCTACACCTTCTTCCTATCTACGTACTTCTACCTGCTACCTACTTCTTATGAACCATCTTGTTATCTCTCTCTCCTCTACCTTCGTCTACTATCCTTCTACGTTTTTGTACCTTCTTATCTACTTCTCTCTCTCTACCCTCTCTACCCCACGTTCCACCTTCTTCCTATTTAACTCCCTCTTCCGCTCTTCTTCCTACTCCATATCCTACTTTCTTCCTCCTCCAATCCTTCTTTTCTTCTACCTTCTTCCTATTTACCTCTTTCTACCTCTTATCTACCTCTTTCTACCTTTTTCCCCATCTCTCTCTTCCTTCCTCCTATCTCTAACCTCCTTCTTCCTCCTGTCCCTATCTCCTTCTACCTTCAACTTCCTCTTCCTATCCTTACCTCCTTTGCCTGTTTCCTATCTACCTCCTTCTACCTCTTACCTACCTCTTCCTTTTCCTTCTTCTTATCTCTCTCACTCCTTCTTTCCTATCTCTCTCCTCCCATCTTCATAACTCTCTCTTCCTTCTTCCACTATCTCACTCATCTTTCTTCCTATCTCTCTCCTCCTTCTTCATAACTCTCTCTTCCTTCTTCCTATATCTCTCTTCTTTTTTCTTATCTCTCTCCTTCTTCTTCCTCTCCATATCTCTTCTTTTTCCTTGTCTCTCTCCTCCTTCTTCCTATCTCTCTCCTCCTTCTCTCCTATCTCCTCTACTTTCCTTCTTCCTATCTCTCTCCTCCTTCCTATCCCTCTCTCCTTTCTTCCTATCTTTCTCCTCCTTTTCCCTTCTCTCTCTACTTACTCCCAAGACAACAGAACTACAGGACGAATGTAATACGAGGACCTTCTGGTGAAACCTTCTCTCTCTCCTTGTCAATTTTCATGTCTTTGTCTCTTCCTCTTTGTTTATTTTCGTTTTGTAAGTTGTTTTCATATATATGTGCCCCTGTGTGTGTGTGTTTTTTTTCTTTAAGATTAAGTTTTTCTTTTTCTCTAATTCTCTAATTAATTTATTGCTTTATTTCTTTGTTTTCTTCCATCTTCTTCTTATTCCTCTTATCTATCACTTGCTTTTTCATGTGTCTGTCTATTCCTGTATCTTTCATGCAGTTTCTTTTTCTTTCTTTCTTCCTTTCTTTTCCTCCTCTTCCTCCCACCCCCTTTCATTTACTTTCTTAATCCTTTTCCTCAGCTTCTAACTCTTCCTCTTCCTTCTCCTCCCATTTTTCTCTCTTTCTCTACTTCCTCTCCGTCTTCTTCTTCTTCCTCCTTCCTCCTCCTTTTCGTCTCAGTCCCTCCTTGCCTCCTTTTCTCTATTTCCTAGTCTTCCTCTTCTTCCTTCTCTTCCTCCTCCCTCCCTACCTCCTTATCCGTTCCCTCCTCCCTCCTCCTCTTCCTGCACCTCTTACTCCTTCTCACTCCCATTCCTGCTACCCCTCCTCCCTTTCCTCCTCCTTCTCCTCCTCCTCTCTTTCCCCTTCCTTCTCCTCCTCCTCCTCCTCTCCTGTCTCCTCCCTGTGTACTGTGTGGTGCAGCGGTTAGCGTGTTCATCTAGTAACCTTGCTGACCTGCGTACAATCCCGCGCTGCCAGTGGATGGTCACCCCGACCATTCACTTGCACACAAGGGGAGAGATTCCAGAAACCTAAAATAAAAACAGAGCAAAGACTTCATCCATTGTAAGCAAATGCGTAGAGATTTAGAGGCAAAAATAAAACAGAGCAAAGACTATCCATTGTAACAAATGCACGTAGAGATTTAGAGACAAAATAAAACAGAGCAAAGACTATCCATTGTAACAAATGGAATTAAAAAGGCAAAATCTTATTCTTAAAACCCTTCCTTTTCCTCTTCCGCATTTCCTCGTCTTCTTATTCTGGATACATTCTAGGCATTTAATAATCTTCTT
>NC_091573.1:24723275-24725775 GCF_042767895.1 Penaeus vannamei
GGGAGAGAGGAAGAGAAGGAAGAGGAGAAAGGAGAGGAAGAAAGGAAAGGGAGAGGGAGGAAAAAGAGAAGAGGAAGAAAGAAAAGTGAGGGTGAAGAGAGGGAGGAGGGATTGCAAATAAAAGAAATGTAAGATAAATAGCAGAAAGCAGAGGGAAGACAAGGCCAGGAATGAGGGGAAGGGGAGAGAGATGGGGAATAAAGGGAAAGAAGAAATGAGATGGGAAAAGGTAATGAAGGGAAGCAGAAGAGTGAGGATTGGAAGAGAAAAAGCGGGGAAGTAAGAAGGAACAAAGGAAATGAAATAAGAGGAGGAGAAGCTGGGGTAAGCAGAGAGAGGGGAAAATATGAGGGGAATCTTAAGAGCCAAATAAGAGGGAATGAAGATGTGGTAAGGAGTGAAAGGGTGGAAGGGGGGGGGGTAAAGGAGAGAAGTAAAAGGGCTGTAGCCTATGTGTATAAATATGTATGCTTGTGTGTATGTACGCACACACATATAAGTGTGTGTATATATATATATATATATATATATATATATATATATATATATATATATATATATATATATATATATATATATATATATATATATATATATATATATATATATATATATATATATATATATATATATATATATATATATATATGTGTATATATATATATATATATATATATATATATATATATATATATATATATATATATTTATGTATATTTGTGTGTATGCATGTATGTATGCGTATATGTATGTATGTATGGATGTGCGTGTGTATGTATATACATATTTTTTGTGTGTTTATGCATGTTTGCATATATGCATGTATTTATGTATGCTTTGCATATTGCTGTATGTTTAGCTTTGACAAGACCAAGGGAAAGTGCATAACAATGGAAATAGATATATTCACTGAAGAGCTACAAATAAGGCAAGATCACTGAGGCAAGACATATACAATATATCTAAGAATGATTACAAAGATGTCTCCCCCACGTGAGTAAGACATTTCGAAACATAGCATTAATTGTCATGCTGATCCCTATCTTCAAAGCACTTTTTTCTGCATTTCGCAAGCAGCAGAAAGGGAGAGGGATTACATGGCTAAATCTCCCGTTTATTGCCGGATTAACAGCACTTTAAAAGAGGAGAGTGAGGAAGACTTGCAAAGATCAGATTGCTTTAGATCACACGTCCAGAGCAAATGTTTTAAACTCCTTTGTAAAGAGTGTTTTATTTTCTGTCTGTCACGCTGTCTTTCTTTGTTTCTAGCTCTGTCTCTGTCTTTCTTTGGCTCTCTCTCTCTCTCTCTCTCTCTCTCTCTCTCTCTCTCTCTTTGTATTTTCCCTTTTCTCTCTCATTTGCTTTTTCTATCTTACTTTCGCTTGCTCTCTCTCTCTCTCTCTCTCTCTCTCTCTCTCTCTCTCTCGTTCTCTCTCTCTCTCTCTCTCTCTCTCTCTCTCTCTGTCTCAGCGCTCTCGAGCCTCTCTCTCTCTCTCTCTCTCTCTCTCTCTCTCTCTCTCTCTCTCGCTCTCTCGCTCTCTCTCTCTCATTTTCTTTCTATCTTACTTTCGCTTGCTCTCTCCCTCTCTCTTCGTCTCTCTCTCTCTCTCTCTTTCTCTCTCTCTCGTCTCTCTTCATCTCTCTCTCTCTCTCTCTCGTCTCTCTCTCTCTCTCTCTCTCTCTCTCTCTCGCTCTCTTTCTCTCTCCCTCTCCCTCTCCCTCTTCCTCTTCCTCTTCCTCTCCCTCTCCCTCTCCCTCTCCCTCTCCCTCTCCCTCCCTCTCTCTCCCTCTCTCTCTTTCCTTCTCCCTCCCCCTCTCCCTCTTCCTCGCCCTCTCTCCTCTCCCTCTCCCTCTCTCCTCTCCCTCCCTCCCTCTCCCTCTCCCTCTCCCTCTCTCTCCTCTCTCCCCCCCCCCCCCTCTTTCTCTCTCTCATCCCTTCCTACTGATGCAAGGGGTGGATTAGGCTTTGTGAATCTTCCATTAAGGCCGGACATACGGAACCAGTGGAAGATCGAGAGTATAATTGCACCCATACATAAGAATAGAGACAAAGGAAAATGAAGGATTTTTTTTATGTTATTTCCGTTGTGTATACCATTGGATCTTTTTTTTAAATCTTTCTTTTCCTTTCCTTTTTATGTTTTCATTCTTTTCGTTTCTTCCTTCCTATCTCTTTTCTTCTCATTCTCCTTGTTATTTTCCTTTTTCATTTTTTATCAACAACAACAACAGCAACAACAACAACAACAATAACAACAACAATAACAACAACAACAACAACAACAACAACAACAACAACACTAGCAGCAGCAGCAACAACAACAGCAGCAATAACAACAAAAATCATGAAAATGATAACAGTACCACCAAAATCATTATCATAATCGGAATCATAATGACAGTAATCAAAACAGTAATAACAAAGCAATGATTGTAATAACACTGGATACGCCTCGCAGAACACCCCCCCCCCCACTCCCACTCCCACCTCCCTAGTATT
>NC_091573.1:24747535-24757535 GCF_042767895.1 Penaeus vannamei
TCTAATTCTGATTTTCATTCTGATTATAATAATAATAAGAAAAAGGATAATAACAAAATGGAAATAGCAAAAGCAATGCTACGGATAACGATAATGGGAATAATAGCCATGAAAAACAAAATCACGTAACTAATCCTTATTTTCTGATTCGAGCTATTTGCTTCGTAGCATTTCCAAGATCATTTATCACATGGAGTTATTTCGTTGGATTACGACTTCGCTCCAAATGTAAATACAAGTATAATAATTATGCAACCTGACTAAGACCACAATCTACTTAGTCTTAAGCCAATTACAAACAAACATATCTTTTACCGTGGCATTTTCAGACCCTTACCAACCCTCATTACATAACAAATTCCTCATTGCTTTTGACATCCTAAGAAATGAAACCCCTTATCTGCGCTGCCTCGAGGGCCTGCGGAATTATTCAAAACGCGGAAATGTTCGTAATTCCGTATCTTCCATGATTGCAGACGCTCTTTCCAAATAAGGAAAGTTCGCCGTGTAGTTTGCGTCTGGTCGTTATTCTCTCCTCGCGTTTCTCTTCTCTTCAGTTTTCTCTCCTCTAGCTTCGTTGTCATGAGGGGAATCGGTGTCAATAACTTCCAAGTTGTTAAGTAACTTCTCTGTCCTCAGTGTGATTAGCTTGATATCAATTGCAAATGCATCCTCGTTTTTTGCAACCTTCTCTTCGTATTTGTGAGGTCATGTGAGGTCGTGTTTCTTGCTAATGTATTCACGCTAAACCAACTTTGACCATGAGGTGATCACGACGTCAAATAGCTCTCACTTCACACAGTCAAATGACCTAAAGTTGGTATTGACATTTTCTAGTGTATATTGATTTCAAATTCCCGAGAGTTTTTTTTTTTCTTTTACTTTTTGTTATGCATTTCTTCCTTTTTTCTTATTCTCCTTTTTCTTCTTCTTAGTCTACTTCTTTTCTTCTTCGTCTTCGCTCTATCAAGATTATTATCATTGTAGTTGTAAATGTTGTTGTTTTATCTTATTATTAGTGATATTATCATTATTATTATTATTATCATTATTATTATTTTTTATTATCATCATTATCATCATCATCATCATCATCATCATCATCATCATCATCATCATAATCATTATTGTTATTATCATTTTATTATCCTTATCATCATTATTATTATTGTTATAATCATTTTATTATCATTGCCATCATTATCATCATTATCATTATCATCAGTATCATTATCAACTTCCTTGTTATTATTCCCTTTCTTATTCTTTTCCTACTTCTGCATTCGATTCGCCTACATTGATTTCATGAATAGCAGATGAAATTGGAAGAGGATGGTCATTCCTTCGTCGCTGCTGGGTCTTTCAGCCAATGGTGTTTCCGTAAGTTTAAGGAGCATTTCCGGTTTTAAGTCTTGAAACCTTATATATATATATATATATATATATATATATATATATATATATATATATATATATATATATATATATATATATATATGTATATATATATATATATATATATATATATATATATATATATATATATATATGCGTGTGTGTGTGTACGAATATATATATATATATATATATATATATATATATATATATATATATATATATATATATATATATATATATATATACATATATATATATATATATATATATATATGTATATATATATATGTATATATATATATATATATATATATATATATATATATATATATATATATATGTATGTATATATATATATGTGTGTGTGTGTGTGTGTGTGTGTGTGTGTCTGTGTGTATATATATATTTATACATTTATATGTATACATATATGTAATTTTTTTCCTTCTCTTTCCTTTTTTTCGTTTTTTTCCTTTATATGCTTTCCTGATTACTTTTCTTTTCTTTTTTCTTTCTTTCTGTCTTACCTCCTTTCTTTTTTGCATTATCCCTTATCATTATCCTATCCATTATCACCCTTCGTGCTTTTACGCATCACGAAGTTATGAATGTATTTTCAATTATAGTAATACTACTAAATCACTGTCTCTTATTACCATTACCATTGGCATATATTATCAGTCTTTCTTTTAGACCATTTAGCTATTTCTATTCTATTATTATCACGTTACTATTATTACACTTTTTCACCATCGTTCATTATTCATTATAGAGTATTATTTTTCAACATCGTTCATTATTCATTATTCATCGTTCATTATTGAGATGATTTTCATGAAGGTGCTATCGCTCCCATTGCATTATTGTATCATTATAGATTCATTCTTTTTCAGCATGATGCGGCGTCAGTTATTATCATTATTGTTGTTATTATTATCATTACAACTATTGCTATTACTATTATTATTATTACTTTTTTATTATTACTATTTTTATCATCAGTGTTATTTTCATCATCAGTATTATATTAATCATTATTATTATTATTGTTATTATCATCATTATCACTATTACTATTGTTTATTAGTTATTGTTATTTTTATTATTGATAATGATAGTTATTGTTATTACTGTTATTATTGTTATCATTATTGTTATTATTATTATTATTATTATTATTATTATTATTATTATTATTATTATTACAATTATTATAATTATTATAATGATTATTATTATTGTTATTATTATTATCATTATCTTTATTATTACCATTATTCATTATCATCATCATTATCATCATTCATCATTTTCTTTATTATCATTATTCATATCATCATTAATATCATTTCACCTAATTTGCGTATTAATTCTACTCCTATTTCAGTGGAATAATATCTCTTCCACCAGGGCAAGGCCACATTTCTGCTCTAAACATTTTTCAACTCAAATTAATTATTGCTTCCTCGTTTGCGTATAATTCAGAACTTTCATAAGTGTAAAGTGACTTAATAAGTATGAAAATCTAATGGTAAATTATATCGGAGGTCGTGCATGTGTTACAATGTTAATGGATATTAGGTTAATAGCCCCCAGGTCATGATTGTAATAACAAACAGTAGGTATTAAAACATTATTTTGTTTTTAACAATGTTCTGTCTAAGTATAAACTAGTCTTTCATTTCTCTTTTCTAATATGCTTATTGTGTTTTATGATGATTAGATTCACAATAACAGATTTTAATATCAGTTCATTTATCCAAGAGAAACGAGAAAATGTTATATTAAAATTCCATTCGTACCACACTTGTTCAGGGACATTGGCAGCGTAGTGAAACCTCCCACAGTCAATATTATATTCCTGGGAGGACAATGTTGTATTTGCAGTTGCGTAGGACGAGTCAACAACTTCCTACAGTATACTTATTTGTTTTTTTTTTCTTTTCTTTTCTTTTTTTAGATTCTTTCAGCTCCTTTTTTATTTTATCTTTTCTTTTTCTTTTTTCTTTTTTTTTCGTTTATCGACATGGTCCTCTTCTCTCGTTATACAACAGGAACGTCAAGTAAGTCAATATCTACGAATGGTTTCAATACGGGTGATTGCCATGCTACGTAAAGGGATAGATAATGCAGCAGTTACGTTTCTTCCTTGAGGTGGGAGGGCGAGGGAGTGGGTCGGGCGCGGTCGGGTCCGTGGGCTGGTGGGTGAGTGGGTAGGTGGGTGGAGGAACAAACAGAGCAGCCAGGCATCGCCAAGTGTTAGCAAATAGCAGGAGAGGTATTGCCCGATCTCCTAGTAAACTCTGCTCGGGGAATGTCGGTGTGTCGGCGGTGCATATTGTATGATATGCGGGAAGACTGGTATGTGCGCGACGCCTTAATGCAACATATGTGGAAATGTTGGCCTGTCAGTGCGGTGGAGAATTATTCGAAAGTGTTGGTTTGTCATTTGGTCCGGAATACGAAGTTTATTGGGCGTGTGAGGGTGTGGGGTGTACAATATACGACGGGCCAAATTATAGCATGGAGGTACGCTTACGGACCGTAAAGTAGACAATGTCTAGTTTGTAATGCAAAAGAAGACTGGGTGTGTGATCAATCAATCAAAAAAAAAAAAAAAAAACGTAAATGAATTGCAAAATCGTGACTTATGACATATGAAAAGCCATGTGCTTTTGCATGCATTATGGACACCCTACGGAAATGTTTGTAAAAGCTGGTAATGCATTATAAATTTGAACGCTTTTATACATGGTATATACCGTGTATAGTAACGACAGTGGCATTGTTGTCATTTTCTTTTCTTATTCTTTATTAATATTCATCGAAAAAGTTTGCATGTTACACGTAACATATAATCCAAGGAAATGTTAGCGTGTCGACCATTATTAACACCTAATATAAGTGTAATAATATTATGACAGGACTGGGACCTGGGAACTAACTTTGGCCCAAGAGGTGATACTTCTTAAGTGGATTAGTGCTACCACGATAAGTGCAATAACTATAATGAGTTAGAAGTTTTTTTTTGTCTTTGCCTCAGAGGAACGAAGAGAAAAAAAACGAGAGGGAGGGAGAAGGAGAAAGAGAGAGAGAGAGAGAAGGAGAAAAGAAGTGGTATAAAGAAGTCATTTCTCATGCATTTGGAATAAGGTCCTAGCCACACGCAAGGTTTATGGTATGTTAACAAGAGTTGGGGATTGGACTTAACAAGGCACTGGGACGGCAGCCGCGAACTGTAACGCATTATAACGGAGTCAATAATGTGTGCTTTATGCTTCTTGTTTGAGTGTAGAAACAAGAGTTTGATTATGGATGTTTGCGTCTTTCATTGTGCGAACAAATTAGCATAATTCCCCGCATGTGTACGCCACTACGTGCGTATGTGTGTGTGTGTGTTCATGTATGTGTGAATGTACGTTTGGCAGATGGAGAGGGGGGTAAAAGCACTTCGTTATGCTGTTTATGTCTGTATTCATGCTTCCACATACATGTTTTTATGTGCACATATATTACACAAAACATACCCGGGTGCGACACGCCTCCGAATACAGGTCACATTCACGGAGCAAGGAATGTCTTCTGGTCAATATCAGAGATAACAGGACAGCGGGGGAGAGGAGGGGGGGGGGGGAGAAGGAAGGATAGAAGGGAATGGGAGTTGGTGAGAGGGAGAGAGAAAGAAAGAAAGAGAGAGAGGGGGGGGGAGAGAAGTGGGGATTGGTGGAGGGAGGTAGGAAGAGAGAGACCAAGAGAGTGGGAGGAAGGGAGGGCAATAGAGGGGGATGAGAGCAGGAAAGGATAAATGAGTGAGGAAAAAAAGTGAATGGGATGGAAAAGAATTGGAAGGAGAGAACTGTGGAGAAGGAATGGTAGACGGAATGAAGGAGAATGAGGTAGAGATAAGGGTAGCCAGGGAGGGGTAGAAAAGGGGAGATTGAAGGACATGGAAGGGCTATGATAAAGAGGGTGGGAAGGAAAGGACCATGAAAAGAAAAGAAAAAAAAGAGAAGAGAGGGATAAGAAACGACAAGAAGATAAATAAGGGAAGAATAAGAAGGGGAAACAGAGAATCTAAAAAGAGGAATGAGAAAGGAGAGAGAAAAAAGAAACAATAAAAAAGAAGCGCAAGAAAGAAAAAGGAATAAGAAAAGGAAAAATAAAACAGAAAAAATGAAAGAAAGAAAATAGCCTGAAAGAGAGAGAAAAAAAAAAAGGAACAGAAATACAAAAGAAAAGAAAAGAAAGACAAAAATAAAAGAAATAAAAAAATGGCAGCAAGAGATAGACCCAATAAACAAATGACCGTGACTCTCCAACATCAGACGTGACATGACACGCCAACCTTCGTGTCACGGAGCGTTCTCGAAGACTCCTTCCGGTGACCACTTAAGGAGGAGGAAATATTTGAGGATTCTCGGGCAGGCGCGACGGGTGAGGATACTTCATTAGCGTCACGTGGGGGAGGGTGACTCCGGTCGACTGGTCCGCGTTTTTTTTTTTTTTTTTTTTTTTTGGGGGGGGGGGGAGGAGGGGAGTTTTTTTAGGGGGGGTTGTCTTGGTCTGTTCTCTTTTATTGTTTTTTTTTTCTTCTTCTTCTTTATTTTATTTTGATTTGTCTTTTATTTTTATTTATTTATTTTTGTCTTTTTTAATGTTTTCGTTTTGTCTAATATTTTTTTCTTCTTTTGTCGTCTTCTATTTCTTCTCTTTTTTTAATCTTTTCTTCTTCTATTTTTTCCTTTGTTGTTTTGTCATCTTTTTTCTTTATTTATTCTTTTTGTCTACTTTTATTTTCTTTCTTCTTTTCCATTTTTGTATTCTCTCTCTCTATATATATATATTTTACATATATATATATATATATATATATATATATATATATATATATTATATATATATATATATATGTATGTATGTATGCACACACACACACACACACACACACACACACACACACACACACACACACACACACACACACACACACACACACACACCCATATATATATATATATATATATATATATATATATATATATATATATATATGAACCGTATTCATGTTGCCAAATGTGGAAAGGTATGAATGAGAACGAATATCTTCGCAATACAAGAGATGTATTTAACCGGTTTCGATTATATCTTCGTCAAAAGATATAATCGAAACCGGTTAAATACATCTCTTGTATTGTGAAGATATTCGTTCTCATTCATACCTTTCCACAAATATATATATATATATATATATATATATATATATATATATATATATATATATATATATATATATATATATATATATGTATCTGTGTATCTATGTATTGCATGTAAGCATATTTAGACTCGACAGAAGCAGCTGACTGAGAACGATAACAAACAAACATTCACTTTTCTCGTTTCAGGTAACAGATAGAAATTGTTTACGAGAGAGACAGTTGTCGGAACCTCTCGTCCTGGACGTGAGTAAATTAGATTCCTGTTTTATGTTTTATTTTGTGGGACAGAATACATGTTTGTGATATAGATGATACTTGTAACAATACAGTAATTATAGATAAATAAAAGTGATAATGAAAACTACGATGATAACCAGATATGCTAATGCTTCATGACATGTATATATAACAAGGCAAATATAGTAGTGTCATTAATAACAGGAATTATGCATTTTACTATTTCATGTTATTATAATTTTTGTTGTAGTGTAGTGTAGTAAAGAGACTGATATGATTTTAGGGTGACAAATTCAGCAAAATTAATTTTTTAGTTATTTTATGTTTATTGAAATGGTAGCAAAAAAGAAAACAAAACTGGAGCAATTGGAATTTGGGAAACCTGGTCCTTGGTCTCTGGGTACGTGGTCTCCGATTTCTAGTCCCTGGTTTCTGATAACTTACTGATGGGTCTAGATTTGTCTTCCATGACTCCTGGTCACTGGTGGTCTATGGTTGGTCTATGGTTCTGGTCCTTAACCTGTGAAATCTGGTTCCAGGTCACTCCTTTCTAGTACCTGGTTCCTGATAAAATGTTGATGAGTCGCTTTCTAGCTCCCAAATCCATGAATTCTGGTTCCTGGTCACTGCTCATATATTCTTGTCTGGTCACAGGTCTTTCCTACTTGATTCCTAGTCACTGGTCATCAACTCATGGCTTCTCATCAGCAACACTGAACTCTCTTTAACATTCTGCTTCTTGATCCCTCGTGCAAGTCCCTGATCTCTGATTCCTGGTTTCTGGTCACTGCTTACGACGCATCTCCATAAAACTTCTTAAAAGAAGTGTTTGGAGAAGGAAATGTCCAGAGGCCTTGGCAAAGAAGGCATTTTTTTTGTGTTCTGTGATGTGTAGGAAACGTTTTTCTTCTTTTTCTTCTATTTCTTCTTCGATTTCTTCTTCTTGTAGGATCAGTAGTAATCACATCAGTATTGTAGTGATAATAGTTATGATGATGATGACGATGATGATGATGATGATGATGATGATGAGGAGGAGGAGGAGGAGGAGAAGGAGGAGGATAATATTGATAAAAATATCAATGATAACTGCAGCTGCAAGAACGCCAGCAAGCAATATTGATAAACAATAACAACGATGATGAGAATGTTGGTGATAATATCCCCAATAACTGCAACAGTATCAATGCTGAGCAAAGACCAGATTGATGTTTGATTTAGAAAAGTTGGCATTTTACTTACCTTTGTAATATTAAATGGTTATCGAAATGGCAGAATGAAATGTCCACACTGAGGTTGAGAGAAAGGATAGAAACTGCAATAGCTAAGAGAATATGGAGTTGAGATAAGACGATAACATATCATTTGTTCACTGTATCAATAGTTGATGTGATGCAATGGATGTGTGATTTATCTAATGGGAATTTTGTTTTCATTTTTACTGATTAGACACGTTGGATTATAATCGAATCAAAGATAATATAGTAATATATAATTTACTTTCTTGTTTGAGAGTGACATCGGTTAGAATTATTAGAATCATCAGAATTCCAACCAACTTGCGTAAATAAATGAAATTCATTTGTTATCCTGACTGATAAAGTTTTTTTTCTATGTCCTCTTTTTTCTTCTTCCTCTTCTTCTTCTCTTTCCTCCTACCTGTCGTATTTCTTTACCAATTCTTCTAATTACACCATTAGAAAATTAAATCAGAAACAACCATTAGCACACAAAGCTACAAATCACCCATTGCCACTCTCCTAACTCCCCGGGTCACCAAATTAACTCTTAAACGGTTTGTGTTTGACTTACAAAGCCCCTTTCCCGTCTTTCTTTTCTTTATTCCTCTTTTTCTTTATTTGAATGAGGTGAAGGAGGGACGTGGGTTAGAAGGAGAGGAAGGGGGTACAGAGAGCGAGAGAGAGAAAGGGAAGAGGGGAGAGGGATTAGAAGGGAAGGTGGGAGAAGGAGGAGAAGAAAAAGGGGAGAGAGAGAGGAAGGGAAGAGGGGAGAGGAAGAAGGAGGGAAAGGAGGGGAAGAGAGATAAGAAAGGAAGGGGTAGAGGGAGGATAAGAACGCAAGGAGGGAAATGGAAGGGAAGAAGGAGAAAGGAAGAAAAAATGGGAGAGAGAAGAAGGGAAAGTGGGAGAGAGAGAAAAGAAAGGAGATGGAGGAGAATAGAATAAGAAAAAGAAGATAGAGAAGTAAAGGATAGAGAGAAGAGAAAAGAAAGGAGGAGAGGAAGACAGGATAAAGGAAAAGGGCGAGTGAGAAGAAGAAAACCAAGAAGAAGAAAAGGGAATAAAAGGAGGAAGGCAAGGGAGAGGAGGGGAGGGGGGAGGAAGAGAAGTTCCTCACAGAGCGTCCTCCTCATTAATGTATATATTAAAAGAAAATATTTGACGAGGGAGAGTCAACACTCTGGCACCACAGGCTCCTTGTCCCTTGCCTCCGGATACCTTGTCTTCGGTTTTATCTCCCATTTTCTGAGGGTCTTCGCTAACCAGTGGATTTCGCCATTATGCTGTGTCATATTTATTCTTGTTATTCTTATTATTGATTTTGGTGCAGTTGTTATCGTCTGTCTTGATCTTTTGGTTATTTTTATCGTGGTGATGGTGATGGTAGTATCTGTAATTAAGGTTAATGGGCTTTTGGGAATTACTTTAATGATACTTATCTTACTTTCGTCCTTTTCGTTCAGGTTTTTGGATTTAGCTCTTCACTTTTGGGAAATTCCGATCAGTTTTTTTTTTTTCTTCTTAATGTATTTTTTCATCGATTATCATTTTTAACATTTCCATTTACATTACTACCATGACCTTTTTCCTGTGAACTACACTGATACTCCTATTATATCATTCTTATCATTATAATCATCCGTGCCATTGTGAGTATCAGGGTTATATATTATCTTATTATATTTTTCATCATATTTTTGAGAGAGTTATTTTTTTTACTGCTGTTAGTTTTATAATTAGTTTGTTGCTTTTACCGATATGATCATGATGGTAATAATGGTAATAATTATAAGAAATCAAAACAATTGATACTGATAATTATAATCGAACTGGCATCATCATCACCATCATCTTCATTTCCTCATATATCATCATGATCAATCTTATAATCAGCAGCAGCACTCA
>NC_091573.1:24807875-24810375 GCF_042767895.1 Penaeus vannamei
GGTCACTTGAAAGCCAAAAAGGGCAATGCAAATGTGATGCAGTGAATTTCTTTCTCAAATCTTGTCTTGTTTATTGTCCTTCTTTTTATAAATATAAATCCCTCGAATTGTGTGTACGTTTTTTTTTCTTTCTTTTTTATCGTCTTTGTTTTCTGCCACGAATGATGTTTTGTTTGCCGCGGTTCCCCTTTTATGTATAAATCTAAACATCAACTTCTTATCTTTTTTTTTTTTTTTTTTTTTTTTTTTTTTTGCGATTCTATTCATCATGTCCTTATGTTCCCCAACATTGCGCATTCACGTCATTCGAACTTTCACACGAAATGGAATAATTCATAAATCCCCAAAACTTAAAAGATTGATTTAGTATGTAAGTAGATTCCACATTTTTAAAGAAAAGGGAGCAAAATGTCGTCAGATCCATTTTGATTCAAAGTTTGTCCGTTCAAAAAAAAAAAAAAAAAAAAAAAAAAAAAAAAAAGCGCTTGTTTGTCTCCATCCCTTGCTCGCTCCGAAACTTTGAATAAAACACAACACAGTTCAGTTCCCGACCGATGGTTGGTCTGAATACGAAAACTGGGCTAAAATTGGGAGGGACTTCGTTGTTGGCTGTTATGTGTATTCTTCTTGGCATGCCTTTTTCAAGAGAGAGAGAGAGAGAGAGAGAGAGAGAGAGAGAGAGAGAGAGAGAGAGAGAGAGAGAGAGAGAGAGAGAGAGAGAGAGAGAGAGAGAGATGAAGAACGTATGAGGAGAAGAGGAGAGACGACAAGACGGAGAGATAAAGATAGAGAGTGAAAGAAGAAAGAGGCAGACAGATAAATTCAGTGACATTGGGCAGACTGAGAGACAAATAGACAAACAGACAGACAAAAAGGAGGAAGGGATAGGCAAAGAGAGAGAGATACTAAGCAGTTTGATATGTATCACTAAACTTAATATGGCTATTCTGCATTACTTTCTTTTTCTTCTTTTTTCACATGTACACATGGCACTTTATGAATGTATGTGTGCGTGTGTGTGTACGTGTGTGCGTGTGTGTATACGTCTGTGCGTGTGTGTGTATGTGTGTATGTGTGCGCGTGCGTGTGTGTATGTGTGTGTGTGTTTGTGTATGTGTGTGTGTGTGTGTGTGTGTGTGTGTGTGTGTGTGTGTGTGTGTGTGTGTGTGTGTGTGTGTGCATGTGTGTGTGTGTGTGTGTGTGCGTGTGTATGTGTGTGTGTGTGTGTGTGTGTGTGTGTGTGTGTGTGTGTGTGTGTGTGTGTGTGTGTTTGTGTGTATGTGTGTGTGTGTGTTTATGTGTGTGTGTGTTTACGTGTGTGTGTGTGCGTGCGTGCGTGTGTGTGTGTGTGTGTGTATGTGTGTGTGTGTGTGTGAAAGTTCATCAAAGTGTGTGGGCGTGTTGTTCGTTTGTCATCGATCGATCCCCTTCTTTCCCTTTCTCTATTCTCCTGCAGCAGGTTCTTCATGGCCAAAAGGGAGACACGGCCGGTTTGTTACAACTGTGCGAAGGTCGACCCAAACCATATACATATGTGCACCTGCACAAAAATAAATGTCTATCTATCAGTTTAGACATGCTTATCTATCGAACAGATAGATGGATGAATGTGTATGTATCAGACAGGTAGACAGACACTCACTTATTTCTGTGTATAAGCATGTGCGTATATATGAATATTCGGTTATGCCTCGCACAATTATTAACAAACTGATAGAGTGTTTATGTATGTGTATATATGGCACAGAGATGGAGACAGGAAGAGAGAGAGAGAGAGAGAGAGAGAGAGAGAGAGAGAGAGAGAGAGAGAGAGAGAGAGAGAAAGAGAAAGAAAGAGAGAGAGAGAAAAAGAAGGGGGGGGGGTGCAAGAGAGAGGGACAGAGAGAGGCAAATAAGCAAACGATGTGTAGATGAACAAGTGTTATAACCAGAAATAACCCTAATCCAGTGCCTGATAATGTTTCTAAGTGTTAAAAGTGATAGTATATTTTACATGCATAGTCCACTTTCATTCCACTGGCATCCATGTGTACATATACCAAGATTAAAGATAAACAATCTGAAGTTAAGTATGATTCTGCTAAACCTCATGGAAATAAATACATGTTGACTCTAGATTATCTAGTTTTACAAGAATAGCTACAATAATTGACGCAAAACTTTTACAGATAGTAGTCGTACATTGATAGCTATTTATGTTAATCGTAATTTAAATTGTTATTTTCGTGCTCTACATTTTAAATATCAAATATTGTTCTGCTCTGAGAATTGATGATTGCCTCAATCATAATTTTTATATAAAAAAAACCTTACGTTGAAAAAATTAAGGTCGTTTATCGCACAATATTTGTAAATATGAATCGTAATAAACATTACTATTTTAGTTGAAAATATCTATAGAGAGAAAGCTAGATTCTTAATTCACAAATGTCTGTAAATATAAATCGTAACAAACATTTATATTTCCTTGTTCTTAATATTCACTTTAGATTTTGTACTG
>NC_091573.1:24814332-24816832 GCF_042767895.1 Penaeus vannamei
GTACCAAAGTGTTTTATTCCAAAGACCGTGTTACTTTCGTTTTCAATGCTGCATCTGTGATCTATTCTCCCGAACCCTTGTAACTTTCCTGTTTAGAAAAAGAAAGAAAAAATGTGAGCGAATATTTATTAGTATAATTTGTATATACTTTTTTTTTTCTATAGTCAGTAAGCTACAATTGCAGTGTACGACATGAGGGCTGTTGACCTTTCCTCAGCCATGTATTGCTTGTAACTTGTAGCTATTTTGGCCAATCAAAGCAGATATGGTAGTAGTACTCTTTAGAAACAGATTGACAGAGGTTAGAGTCACCCGCCCTCATATATATGTATATATATATATATATATATATATATATATATATATATATATATATATATATATATATATATATATATATATGTGTGTGTGTGTGTGTGTGTGTGTGTGTGTGTGTGTGTGTGTGTGTGTGTGTGTATATATATATATATATGTATATATATATATATATATATATATATATATATATATATATATATATATATATATATATATATATATGCTATATTATATACACATTTCTTTAAATATTTTGACATTTCGGAATGCTATCCTCATGCTGCAAGGACTCGCACTTTCATACAAATGTATTTTTCCGTCACATTTCAAGATAATTAGAAAATGGATGTAATTGGGTGTCTATTGCAATTACCATCTCAAGGGTACTGCAAACAAATTCTTGATTAATATATACACTTCATTAACGTCAAAGTGTAGAGATAGGTGTCTGTAATTGAATTAAGGTTTTTAAATAATAATAATAATAATAAAGAACAAAAAAAGGAGAAAAATGAGATTAAAAAATACAAAAAATAGGACTTCAATATCATTGCTGTTTTCGTTTAAGTCTAGTCTATTGTATATCTTCTTATCCTTTTCTATATTTCGCTATACCTTTATTTCCGACTCATGTGTAACTTCCTTCACTCTCTCGTTTTCTTTCCATCCTTTGACCTCCTCCTCTTCTCCTCCTACCTCCTATCTTCATTCCTCTCTCCCTCTTCATTCCCGTTCGACCTCTCCCAAATCATCATCCTTTCCCTCCCCTTCCCTCCTTTATTTTCCTTCACACCCTCACCTACCACACCTCAAGACGGGGCAAGATAAGATTAATCATTCATCAAGCTCCCGAGACACGCTGAGCCGACGCGAGGAGGGCATGGTGTAGAATGCCTAGATGTTGCAGTGTTGTAATTCTGTTTCATCAGTATCGCTCTTGATGTTGCAAGTATTCGGTCAGACAGAAGTAAGAAGAAAGTGTATATTTGCGTGACATATATAAAGTCCATTCGTGAATATATATATAAAGATATATGAATAAATGAATGATAAATCAATATAAAAGTAAATAAACATGCATATTATATATATATATATATATATATATATATATATATATATATATATATATATATATATATATATATATATATTGTTATCTTAATGTTCCTGTAAAATAGAAATCAAATACATACTTTTTTCGTACAATGTCTGTATGCACAGTAACTCCGTGGCAAAAAAATAATGATAACGTCATTATAAAATAAAACCAGAGACGTTTACAGACAGACAAACAAAAAATCCGGGAATGTCAAACACAAAAGACTTGGCCACACGCACGAAAAAGCTAATTCCCCGCGGCAGATCTCCCGTGCTGGCCGTGCAGCTCCTCGGCGCTGACTGCACTTAAGCGGAGCCTGTGTTGTACGGCCCGGCACCCGAAACCGCTGTAACTTGGCTGTAACGAAAGGCTTGTACATAAATAAGTCCGCGAACCTCATGAAGGCCGATTTACGAAGTGTGTACATAACGCAAAGTGCAATCGCGTGGGTAATTGTAGCTGTGAATGAAAATCGTCAATATCTTACGGTATAAAGCAGGGCAGCAGTTTCCGGTCGCGGGGGAGGCAGCGCCCACGTTTTCGGATAATGAAGTGAGTTGGGAGGGTCGGAAGCCTCACTGTTTTGCGTAGGATCAAGGAAGAAGCAAGTAAATGAATAAATAGATGAATAAATAAGTGAATGTATAAATGCGATAACTATAAGGTGGATTTAGGGTTGCCAGACTTTTTTTAGCATTATTTTGTCGTAATGCGCCACGGTAAAACAATAAAATAACATTTTTAAAGATAACACATACCATGATATGTATCAGAATGAAATTCATGGAAAACCTTTTTCACCGGACACCAAAAAGATACGAAAAAAAGAAAAGCAGATAACCAAAAAGATAGATAACATGAAATAAAATAGAGGACTCGAAAAGGAAATTCTGCCATTGATCCTACATTTCGATAGAGAATTACTGCAAATAACACCTGTTTTTGAATGCAATGCGGGAGTGCAAAAGCTGCTGTGATTCTGTGGCTTTCGTTTGAGTGAAATATTTAACTACATCTTTTCAGGACGATTATACCCGCGATATACCTATCTTTTTTATCTATGATAACACATTTAGATGT
>NC_091573.1:24821832-24824332 GCF_042767895.1 Penaeus vannamei
TACGGAATTAATGGATGTGAATATTATATGAAGTCCAAATGATGGAGAGATTGAGAGAAATTGTACTAATAAACCTTTATTATCATCATTATTATCGTTATCAACTATGGTAATGTTGTAGTTGCTTTCATTATTTTTTTTCATTGTTGTATTTTATTAGTTTTAGTGCCATTATTATATAATTCTTTATAGTTATAATATTATCATCACTATCATAATTATCATTTATTTTAACAATCCTAATATCATTTTAATTATGATCATTGCCACAATTGTTATTTCGATCTTTATCATTGTTTTTTTTATCAATACTATAATCATTATTATCAACCCTATCATCATCTTTATTATCATCAGTACTATTATTATTATGATTATCTTTTTAATGCTAATGCTATCATTATTATTAGAAGAAGTAGTAGTAGTGGTAGCATCATCCTCACCATCATTAGCATTAGCATTATTGTCATTATTATTATCATTATTGTTTTTACTATCATTAATGCTGCTTTAGCTATCATTATTTCAATATTACCATTATCATCATTTCTATTATTTTTATTTATGCCATTAATACAATTATCATCATTATTATCATCATCGTTGCTATTATCATTATCATACATACAACAATACATACACACATATATATGTACATATACATACATGTATGTATATGTATACAAATATATATATATATATATATATATATATATATATATATATCTTTATATTTATTTACTTATTTATTTATGTATATGCATATATTACGTAAAGCCCCGAGCTGCACAAAGTTCCCACGCCGTCTGAGCGAAGGGCAATGACAGCCATTTAAACTTTTGGCCGAATTCAGATCACGTAGAATGAAAAACAGCACTAAAGTCTGCACTGCATGTTCTCTGGTGTTCTCTTGTTTTATTTTTGTTCTCTAATTCCTGGAAATTCGGATATCTATATGGAAGAATGTATGGATGACTTTGGTTTTAGTGGAAGGGGAAGTGTTGTGAGATAAATGGATCGTTACTATTATTTTCTTATGTGTGGGTGGTTGTATCACTTAAAGAAAGAGCAAAAGTAAAAATGTAATAACAAGAAAAGGGAAGGACATAAAAAACAAGAACTGGAACACGTAATAAAGGATAAGAATGCAAAATGAAAATAAATGTAAATAAAATACATGAGAAAAAAGGCTAAACAGATAAAACAATAAGAAAACGTAAGAAACAATAGCCAAAAGAAAAGAACAAAAAAATACATACCTTCCAAAAAGACACCAACACACGCACGAACACAACCCGTATACAGGCAGGAGAATCAAAACAATGATAAAGTGAAAATCCGATTTGCACGAACGGGTCTCCGGATTGCTGGATGCTAAGTGACTCTCCCTAGACGAACGCCCTGGATTCTCGGTACGTGTCTTGCCTGAGCCGAACGAAGGAGGTTACGTAGATGGTAAGGACGAGAGGAAAAAGAAGAGAAGGGAGAAGGTGGAATGTAAGGAAGAACGGAAGAAGGGATACGGATAGTCGCAAGATGAATAAGGGAAGATAGAGAGAGAGAGAGGGGAAGATTGAAAGGATTTGGAATAATGTAAATGAGGGAAAGAGCAGGAAGTACAGGAGAACATAATGTATGAGGAATATGAAACACTGAGTAGGAAAAGCTAAAGGAAAAGGAATAAATATCAATGCTTTCGGAATAGAAACTGCAAGAAGCTCGATAATAAGAGAAATTCCATGAATAAGATGCGTGTATGAAAAGAGGAACAAGAACAATGAATTTAAAAGTCAGACTGTAAAAAAACAATACAAGAAAATATACACACATTTGAAGAGTAGCATTTACTTCATCACTCTTTGCTATCAATGTTACTAGATTTATCAACATTTACTCACACACACATACATTTACATACATACATGTAAAGCCCTTTTTCATTCGCACCTAAAACCTAAACTCTTATTGAAATAAACAAGGTAACGAGGCAATTAGAGCAATTAAAATCAACTAGGAATTAAATCAGATTATATGAAGTCATAGGTTAGGAAAATACAAAAATTAATTGAACTTTCCGATATAATCTACGAGCTCCAACATAAGGGATTGAATCAAAAAGAATAGTATATTAGAATTCTTTATCAGTAGAGGAAATCAGTGGGAATGCATTTAGATTCGAGTGCGTGCCTGATTGACCTGGCGGGGTTCCAACGAAGTTAGGAAAGAAATTAATCTAGACATGATTGAAGCTTATTTTAGGATACAGACTAAGCGAGTGAAGTGATCAATGGTGACCTTTGATAAGCTTAAGATACAGTAACATTTCACTACGATACTAATCAACACTAAAATAAGCTCTCATTTCCTTGAATTTGTACTGGAAATGTTGGTATTGGTAAGGGCAACAAATGTGGATTTTATTAGTTTTATTTACCTTTTAAATGTTAATAATAATAGATTAATGAGAACAGCAGAACATGGCACAGCCCACGAGAACGCC
>NC_091573.1:24849332-24851832 GCF_042767895.1 Penaeus vannamei
TTATTCTATTATTGTTATTATCATTATTATATTTATTACTGTCATTATCATTGTCATCACTATCACTATTATCATTATTTTCTATCATTATAAACATCATCATTACTATTAGAATCATTATTTTTATCATTACCTTTTTATTATTTTTATCACTTTTATTACTATCATTATTATCATTATTATCATTACTATTATCATAATTATGATTATTATCATTATCATCATTATCATTATTATAATTGTAGTTACAATCGTTATTATCATCATTATCATTGTCATTATAATCATTATTACGTGTTTTGTTATTTCTTGTATCTTTCTTGTTTTCATTATCTCTGATACTGTTCGTTAATTCTCATTATCAGTGTTAAATATTTGATTATTACCCTCATCTTCATTATTCGCTGAAACGATTTGTATTAACTCTTATTTTATCATTCATTTACAAAATACCACTCGAAAAGCTTTGAAAAGTATAAACCCTTCTCTAAATGCATGACATTTTATCGACGCGGAAACCAGTCCGAAAAAAATCATTATAAGAATCCGAAGCCATTCTTTTGGCGAATTAAACCCGACAAACTTAGTTATTCAGGATCATTCTAACAAATCCTGATCGGCAGCTGTCTTTTTTCTGTGAATGGGTATAGAGTAATTTGTTGACTTTGTTCTCCCTCTTCTTTTCTTTATTCTTTTCTTTTTTTATCTCATTTTCTTGGTAGTTTATTTTCATTATTGTAATAACGATGGTGAGGATAATGTTCGTAGTAATAGCGAAAATAACGATGATAAAAATTGTCATTTTCAGCTTCATATCTCTATCAGATTCACTAAATGCATATTTTAGACATCGTTTATTATATTATGTATAGAAATAATGGCATCCAAATAAAGAAATACACACACACACACACACACACACATACACACACACACACACACACACACACACACACACACACACACGTATATATATATATATATATATATATATATATATATATATATATATATATATATATATATATATGTATGTATGTATGTATGTATGTATGTATGTATGTATATATATATATATATATATATATATATATATATATATATATATATATATATATGCATACATACATACATATATATATATATATATATATATATATATATATATATATATATATATATATATATATATATATATATATATATATATATATATATATATATATATATATATATATATATATATATATATATATATATATATATATGTATGTATGTATGTATGTATGTATGCATGTATATATATATCTATATATATATATATATATGTGTGTGTGTGTGTGTGTGTGTGTGTGTGTGTGTGTGTGTGTGTGTGTGTGTGTGTGTGTGTGTGTGTGTGTGCGTGTGTGTATGTATGTATGTATGTATGCATGTATATGTATATATATATATATATATATATATATATATATATATATATATATATATATATATATATAGACACACTCACACGCACACACACACATATATATGTATGTATGCATATGTTATATAAACATATATATATGTATATATTCCCCTTTTTCTGTTTAGCAGATCTTAAAAAATTAGAATAAATATGAGAGAATCTGTGAGAAATTAGGTGGAAATATGTAGTGTAACACGTATATTGCTCCATTACTGTATAGTACTTAAGAATAAATACTGATTGTCTTCAATAACCTAAGGAATCATACCTACAAATATAGTTCATTCCTAAGAGTGCTCAAACCACTGACTAATTTCTTGAAGAATTCAATATATAATTTCGATAATTGTATTTATCAACATAAATAATTATAATAATGATAATAATAGTAATAGTCATAACAATATAAGTAAAGTGATACTAATAAGAATATAAAAGAAATCATGGTAATAGTAAAATAAGTAACAATATAATCGGAATAATGTTCATGATAATAACTTCAATAACGGCTACAGCAACAATAATAATTAAAATAATTATATCAGCCTTATAATAAATATTACATAAAATCAAAACACATTAACAAAATATTTGTGGTTCTTGCTGAAGCAGGAAAATCAGGTTTATTAATCCATATCTGCTTGTTTCTCTGTTTCTTGGTTTGTACATTTCCCTTTACCTATTACTCTTCTTTATGAATATACAAAAAAAAAAAAAAGAAAAAAAAAGAAAAAAAAAATGACGGAAAAATAAAGATTGCGACCATAAATAAGAAAACAAGGAAATAAATAAATACCAATTTCGATCCTATAATAAATATTGTATAAAATCGATACAACTATTAACAAAATATATTTATGGAACCTGGAGAAAGAGGAAGATCAGGTTTACTAATAAATTTCTTTTTTGGTTTTAAATTTCAGTTCCACATTAAAAGAAAAAAAAAACACATTATCATCGACATTAACTCTGGGGGGGGGGGGGGGGGATGTGAACTATTACTTACTTTCTTAGTTCTCTTTATTGTTTGAG
>NC_091573.1:24883544-24898544 GCF_042767895.1 Penaeus vannamei
TCTCTCTCTCTCTATATATATATATATATATATATATATATATATATATATATATATATATATATATATATATATATATATATCTGTCGATCTATCCTTCTCTCTTTGCCTCTCTCTTTCTATCTCGCTCTCTCTCTCTCTCTCTCTCTCTCTCTCTCTCTCTCTCTCTCTCTCTCTCTCTCTCTCTATGTATATATATATATATATATATATATATATATATATATATATATATATATATATACATATATATCTATGTATATATGTATGTATGTATATATGTATGTATGTATCTATTTATCTATCTATCTATCTGTCTGTCTATCTATCTTTCAATCTATCTATTTATCTATCTATATTTTCTCCTCTTAAAACATGGTATACATATGCTATTACCATGATTATCTTTATCATTAGAGTAAGAAATAGCAAATAGCCAAAGATATTGGCGAAATAGTTGGAAGAACAAGGAAGACTTTATAAATAGTTTTATATAGGGAAAAGAGATAGCTCAGATACCGATCTCACGGTATAAGAAGAGTTAGCGGAAGGAAGGGCATCCGGCTTTGGGTATGAACGAATCATTATAGTAAATATTCTGCGCCAGCAACACGATTTGTCGGAAAAGAAAAGAAATATGATCCAAAGGAGAAAGTACACAATGCCATCCTCCTTGAAGGATCTCAGTCCTGAAAAAAGTGAATCTTCTTTGGTCTGACAAGAGAGAAAAGACCCTTGCTTCATCCTACTTGAAGACCGCAAATAAAGACTCGCTAATTTGACTCCGTCCTCAAAGACCGAGATAATTCACTCTGTTATGAAGACTTATTAGATCGTCGAAGCCATTAAGTGACGTGTCTCACTTCGCAACCCCAACGACCCTAATTGAACCAGTTCCTGCCCTGAGATTCCTCATTAAGATGCGCAGGGAGTAGCCCCTTAATGATCTCTGGGCAAATCAGGGCCTCAAAATTAGGGGGGGGGGGGGCGTGGGGGGCTGTGTGTACTCCAAATCGTAAAGAAAATGGTTATGATGATAATTCTTCTGGTTACTGATTTTTCTTTATTACATTGATGTTATTATTATCATCACCGTTAGCAGTATTAGTGTTAGGATTATTATTGCTATTATTATTTTATTATTGTTGTTGATGGTCATGTTGTAGTTGTAGTTGTTGTTATTTTTGTTGTTCTTTCTACTCATCATCATTATCATCGTTAACATCACCACCGTAAGTGACGGTGATAAATAGATTAATCAGTTTACAAAACTACTCAAACCTGGCAAGAGCATTTAATTTCCATCCGAGATAGCATCCTTATACAAGTCGACCATTTGAAACACCTTGCAGCATCAATCATTGCAGAAGAGCAAGAACACGAAGCCTAGTTGCAATAAATATGTAGCAAAGAGTGAAAATAATAATAATAATAACCAAGAGAACCACTGCCATTGAAACAAGTATCACAAACTTTATTTTCTATATGATTGAAAATTTGAAAAGCATTAAGTTACATACATATGACCGAAGCTTCGTTAAGACAAAATGTTGGATACAGAATTTTTTATTTTATTACGTGCGGCTCACAATCTCCCAGAGAAAAAAAAAACATTGAATGATAACACCAAACAGCAGAAGCGTGACGTTTCTAACTCTTCACGAGTTCGAAACGTCACGCTTATTTTCAGTTCTCATTGTGGCTAGTTTCATTTTCATTTTTGTGTACACGTTATTGTGTTTGTGCTTGTGTTACATTAACCTTGTTGGCCTCTGCCAGAGAGCAAAGAGTATTGTGTATTTTCGGAAAAATATCTTAATGATGATTTTAGTATTTATTATCTTCCACAATCTTACTGCATCTTGGAATGAATTATTTACTAATTAATTACTGTTGTTTAATAATCCAACTTTTAACAAACTAATAAAAATATCAGTTTTTTTTAAACAATAATATGAGATTATCGGAGCTTGTGAAAGCTACTTGAAAGTCATTTCAAATCTAGTGAGTAATTAAAAATGTGAATAACTCTGATTATTAGTAAATGAATATTTTGTTGAATGAAACTAAACTCCAGTTGAAACACGTTGAAATGTGTGTGCTCTGATATAAACTTAAAGAAGTCTTATGCGTTAATGAAAAGTAAATGAAAGATGAGAACCAGTTGCAAATCTTGTGACACTCAGATGATAATGAAAAGTTGAATGAAGAATGAGAACTAGTTGTAATTCTTCAGACACTCAGAGAATAATAAAGATACTTTGATAAGCTATGTTGAAACATAAAGAAAGAAATAATAACTGACGATAAAATTTTAAATACAGTTTTTAGATTTGAAATGAACTAGAAAATTACGATTAATTTTGCTCGTACAGTTTTTAATTAATACCAAAGACGACTAAATAATAATTCTCACCAAGAGAAAGATGAACATAAAATTAAGGTTTCTGCTTTAGCTGAGCAAGGTTATGGTAACAATATAATATATATATATATATATATATATATATATATATATATATATATATATATATATATATATATATATATATATATATATATATACATATATATATATATTTATATATATATATATATATATATATATATATATATATATATATATATATATATATATATATATATATATATACATACAGAGAGAGAGAGAGAGTGCGATCGAAAAAGAGAAAGAGACAGAGGGAGGAGAAAGAGAGAGAGAAAGAGAAAAAAGAGAAAGAGAGAGAGAGAGAGAGATGGCTATGCAATTCAACTAAAAATTTCGACACACTGTTGCACCAGCCTGAGTGATCTGAAAATAGATTGGTTGGAAAACTTAAAAAGCATCTTCATAAATTTTTTCTCTTTTTTTTCGTAAAGTTACCGCCGAGCAAGCTGATGGTTCTTTGCGAAATCATGTTGACGTATTTCTAAAAAGCTTCATGGAAAGGTTAGGCAAAAGCTGTGTGTGTGTGTGTGTGTGTGTGTGTGTGTGTGTGTGTGTGTTTTGATTTGCGTATGCTGGGCTTGTTGTCTGTTTTCAAATATTTCATAAGCAATACATCAAAGACTGGAAAAAGGTAGTTACGTATTTCATACCACTTGTTACTAAACAAAGAAAGAAATAAAAGCCAAAAATCTATAGTCTGTGCAACATTTAAGCGAGACACAAAGCAGGGAAATAAAAAATATTTGAGTGCTTACAATTTCCGGGGAAAACACCAACTTGCAATTGACACAGGACTCTACAAGGTTCTCCTATTCTCCATTTTTTACACAATTTTATATTTATCGTTATCTTTTTTCATATCAGCTGACATTGTCTTCGTTTATTTTCTTCATATATATATATATATATATATATATATATATATATATATATATATATATATATATATATATATATATATATATATATATATATATATTATATATATATATATATACATATATATATATATATATATATATATATATATATATATATATACATATATACATATATATATATATATACATATATATATAAACAATATGTATATATACATAAATATATATATATATATATATATATATATATATATATATATATATATATATATATATATATATATATATATATATATATATATATATATATATATACATCTTATATATATATCTTAACAAGGGTTTAATGATTTAGAGAGCAATTTCACACTAGTTCCCAAAGGGAGTAACTGTACAAGTATATCATCCTTGCATCAGCTCCTGCTAATAATATAATGGATCAAGGGAGTGGGATATCATCCACAGAAAGAAAATACGGGTTTGTGTGACAGACAGGTTAGATGTATAATCAAATAGGATATGATACACAGTGAATATATATATATATATATATATATATATATATATATATATATATATATATATATATATATATATATATATATATATATATATATATATATATATATATATATATATATATATATATATATATATATATGCGTGTGTGTGTGTGTGTGTGTGTGTGTGTGTATAATGAATATATATATATATATATATATATATATATATATATATATATATATATATATATATATATATATATATATATATATATATATATATATATACATATATATATATATATATATATATATATATATATATATATATATATATATATATATATATATATACATATATATATATATATATATATATATATATATATATATATATATATATATATATATATATATATACATATATATATATATGTATATATATATATATATATATATATATATATATATATATATATATTCAACGGAAATAAAACGTGGTATGAGTACTCCTTGATGAAAATACTAGTTGGCAGCTTCTGAGCTAAGCTCTACCCCATCAGCTTTATTCATCAGAAATATCAAATCTTAGTTTCATTTCTTTATTTCTTGGTTTCTGTTTCAATATTTTTGCCATTGTTACTACAGGACTATTTTCAAAGAAAATGTACTGAAAAGCCCCTACCATAAAATATCACACTAATTGTTGGGGTTAAGAAAGTGGGCGGAGCTAATGACGTCACCACGTTTAGCCAATGAGAGTGCGCTGTGAGTTGCTAGAAATGGCTAGATATAAGACCATTTGTATAATTTACTCACTATTGTTATAATTACAAGAAGTAAAGCCAAAATTCCCCTCTTTCATTCACGATAGCGAAGGGTTCCTTACCATGAACAGCCGTCAGAATACCCTAGGATAAAATTCAGTTTCATTTTTGGATTCAATAGGATAAATGGAAGTAGAGCTACCTAGTTATACTTCCCTTGGTAATAATTATGATAATGGTAAGATTAATAATAATGATGAAAATTATAATAATAATTATGATAATGAAGAAAATGATGGTAAAAAATAGTAATAATAACTATAGCAATAATGATAAAAGTAGTAATTATGTAGATTATAGTAATGATTGTTATTATGATAATATTAATAGTAATAATGGTAATAAATTTAACAAATATGAAGATGGTAATGATAATAACAATAATAGTGTTAATAATAATAATAATAATAATAATAATGATTTTAATTATCATAATGATAATTAAGATAAATTAAGATAACAGATTTTAACAATACTGATGATGGTAATAAAAATTATGATAATAATAATAATTATTATAATAAGGATACTGTTGATAATAAAGATAATAACGATGATAATAACAATATCCTTAATGATGATAATGATCAGAGAGATAATAGGAAAATTATAATAATAATAATAATCATGCTGATAATAATAATAATAATAACAATGATAATAATAATAACAATGATAATGATAATCATAGTTATAAGAGTAAAAAAGTAATAACTACAATACTGATAATGATGATACTAATAATGATATAGAAAAATGATAATAATGCTAATAGTCATAATAATAATGATATTAATATCGATAATACTAATGATAATAGCGATAAAAATGATAATAACGACAATGGCTGATATTTATAAGTAAAGTAAATTTAATAATAACAATAATAATAATGACATCGATAATAACTATAAGAATAATTGCAATAATGATAATGATAGTAATGATAATAAATATGATATTAATTATAATAATAACAATGATAATAATAATAATAATAACAAGGATAATGATACTACTAATAATGATGATGATCGTAATGACAATAATGATTATAATAATGACGTTAACAATTATAATATTATTATGAATAATAATGATAATCAACATTATTGCTATTATCATCATAATTGGTCTTGTTATGACAATAATGATAACAAAAATAACAGTTGTAGTAGTAGTAGTACTGCAAATAATAATGATAATAATACTAATAGCAGAATGATAATGAAATAAAATCATAGTAATACTAATAATAATAATAATAGCATTAATAATAATAATATTTGTAATCATTTCAATATTAATAATAATGATTATCAAGATGATTATTATTATCATTATAATAACAAGGATAAGATGTGATGCACAGAGACAGCTGAAAGATGTGTTCAAAAATATAGGTGAACAATAAGCATCACTGAGTTAATTATTTTAAAGACATCAATAATAATTCACATTCTTTATATAGTAACAGATTCTCATTGACTCTAAGACACGTGATTCATCCGGAGGCTAAATGCCACGTGGCTTTGCCTCTGAGGAGATCCATTTGAAAGTCATGGATCATGCAGACACATTACAGCATAATGTAAGTTATTGGACTAAGTTCTGCTTGGTATGGTTAATGGTGTGTTCGGTGTATGCATTATTCGTCAGGTGAATGTCCCTGTAATTTTTGAAGGTTATTTTGCATCCATTATGTATAGACGTTAATAGGTTCATCATGTTCTGCCGTTACTGAAAGGAACTTTAATGGTGTTCTTTGGACTGTTTGGTTACGGTTTCATGGAGAAATCAGGAATAATTTAAATTACGCTTGTCTGGACTCTGTTTGCAAGAGGTTGGTGTAATGCTTATCATTAGTTACACGAGTTTTCCACTTTTGTATGCATTAGCCATAATCTCTTCTATATTTCTTTGCTTGGTGCCAATATCTCAGTAATGGTAGCGTTTAAAAGGACTATTCTGTCGTTACTTTTAACAGTGAGTAGATCTTCTGCCCATTTTTTATATTTCTTACTTATTTATTATATTTATTTATTTATTTATTCATTTTACCTTGGGCTCATTTACTTTATGTTATCACTATCGTTTCGAAAGGTGATACATCGTCGTGTTTCATCTATTTTCTTCTATTCATTATATCTATTATTTCTTATGAAGTTCATAATCGAGACACTTCTTGCCAGACATCATCCAGGGAAGAGTAGTCACAGCACCAGATATTTTACCTGTTGATAAAATCGAAACAAGTTAAAAGACTTCCAGTTCCTCGGAGAAATGTTGTGTCTGAAATGAAGGAATGTTGTTGATCTGCCAGATGTGGGACGTTGAAGACTGAAGACTGGGGCTAGATTATAACACAAGGATAGTATGTGACAATTTAAAAGCCTTGTTATATTTTCAGGTTATGTTCATTGTCAAATGTAGTCTCATTTTCCTTTTTTGTTTTTTGTTTTTGTTTTCTTATTTCTCTTATGTTTACAAGAGGGTACGGTTCTATCTCGACAACGGTCACTCTCTCTCTCTCTCTCTCTCTCTCTCTCTCTCTCTCTCTCTCTCTCTCTCTCTCTCTCTCTCTCTCTCTCTCTCTCTCTCTCTCTCTCTCTCTCCTTCTCTGTGTGTGTGTGCTATTTATTTATATTTTTTCTTATCTTAACCATGATTGCCGGAATTATAAAATAAAAAAAAATAAAAAGAGAGGATGAACAATCCCCAGTGAACAGATAAGTAATATGATAATAAACCACACGACGCAAAAAAAAAAAAAATATTAGACGACGCGACTCCAACCTGAAATCTAAAAGATAATAATAAAAATAAATCATAACAATAATGATAATAATAGTACCAATAATAATAATAATAATAATAAAAAGGTCGAAACAAAAGAGCTGAAAAAGATCCCGTAAACAGCAAGGCATGTCGGAGTTACCTTCACAGTGATACAAAAAATACGATTATATCTTCCAGAAACCTTTTTTCTTTCTTCCTTTTTATGAACGAGAGTCAGTGAAGCTCAAAGACAGGCCATCATTATGATTACACATGCTATATATATAAGACAAGGAGTTTTTAATCCAGTGGAATATACACGCCGAGTATTCTAGAGATCGTGGCAAAGCAGACGGTCATTTTAACCCGTCAGTTTAGTTGACCAATCGGGAATCGCTGTTTATTGATTGGGTGTATCAGTTCGTCCAATGGATCTGCTACCGGTGTGTTTCTAATATCACTACTTTTTTTGTTTTTATTATTATGGTGTCTGTTTATTTCTCTCTCTCTCTCTCTCTCTCTCTCTCTCTCTCTCTCTCTCTCTCTCTCTCTCTCTCTCTCTCTCTCTCTCTCTCTCTCTCTCTCTCTCTCTCTCTCTCTCTCTCTCTCTCTCTGGTTGTGCCTGGCTGTCTCTGTATGTATGTATGTCTTTCTCTCCCCCCCTCTCTATCTATCTATCTATCTATCTATCTATCTATCTATCTATCTATCTATCTATCTATCTATCTATCTATCTGTCTGTCTGTCTATATATCTCTTCCTTTCTCTCACGATCGACTGATCTATCTCTCGATTTATCTATTTATCTATCTCTTTATCTATTCATCTATCTACCTATCTATCTCTATCTCTCTCTTTGACATTTCTGTTCAGGCCTCGTACGTTATCTACTTATTCTATTTACTATGCTTTGGAGTGAAATATTTTGTTGACTCTGTCTTTTTCATCATTATCATTGTTGATGTTGACATTAGAGAAATACCCTGGCGCAGAGCAATTTTCCTTGCCAGGGGTATTAAGTAATTGAGAAAAGTGCAGCATTTATATCATGGCATTATAGGACAACCAAATATCATTCAGTCCTTTTACCCTAATCCACACTATTGAACAATTTTACTCCATATTTGTCCATTGAACAAACTCACCCCATGTTTTCCTACTGAACAATTTCATCCCATAGTTTTCCGGCTGAACAATTTTGTCCCTCATTTATTCCCCACCTACCAATATTATCCTGGTTATACATGTATATATTTCGCAGTTTGTGGATCTACTTGCAAATATACAGATGTCAATGCTGTATATTCTCCTCGTGAGATGTGCAACATTCTCTGATTTTTTCAAGATTGCATAAAACTTCCTTTGTTGTCAGTCTCTCTTTTCTTTGTTTCTTATCTTCCTCCATACCTCCTATGTCACTCATTTCCTCCACTTCTTCTTCTTCTCCTTTTACTTCGTACTATCTTCTCTTTATCCTAACTACATCCTGCTTTTCCTACCCCCCCTTCTTCTGTCCTCCCTTTCCTCACCTTCCTCTCCATTCCCCTCCTCCTCCTCCTCCTCCTCTTACTCCTCATTTTCTTTCTCCACCACCAACTATTTCTCTTCATCCTCCTCTTCTTCCGTCTCTTCTTCCTTAACCATCCTCATGATTTTTTTGCTCCTATTCCTCTACCACCACCCCTACCTCCTCCTCCTCTTTTTCTTTTTTCTCCTCCTCCACCACCACCATCAACACTTCCTCGTCGTCGTCGTCCCCTCCTCCTCGTCCTCCTCCTCCTGCTACTGCTGTTCCTCTACCTCCTCTTCTTCCTCCTCCAGCTCCTCTTCTCCCCCTCCTCCTCCTCCTCCTCTCCCCTCCTCCTCCTCTTCTTCCTCCTGCTCCTGCTGCTGCTGTTCCTCCTCTTCCTCCTCTTCCTCCTCTTCCTGCTCCTTCTCCTCTTCCTCTCCCCCGCATCCACCTCCCCTCCTCCCCTTCTTCCTCCTCCTTCTCCTCTTCCTCCTCCACCTCCTCCTCCTCCTCTTCCTCCTCCACCTCCTCCTCCTCCTCTTCCTCCTCCACCTCCTCCTCTCCCCCTCCTCCTCCTCCTCTCCTTCTCTCCTCCATCTTCCCCTCTTCCTCCTCTCCTTCTCTTCTCCTCCTTCCCCTCTTCCTCCTCATCCTCATCCTCCTTCCCCCCCTCCTCCTTCTCCTCCTCCTCCTTCTCCTCCTCCTCCTTCTCCTCTTCCTCCTCCTCCTCCTCCTCCTCCTCCTCCTCCTCCTCCTCCTCCTCCCCCAGCACCACCACCACTTTCTCCCCTTCCACCCCTTCTTTGCTCTCTCCCCTCCCAGTGAGTTGTCAAGTCTGGTTGACACCCTACATGCTGGCACCAAATGTAAGCTATCAAGTTTGGTCCCACGGCTTGGCACCGCTTGGCACCACGAGTGAGCTTCGAAGTCCGCACACAACTTGGAACTTAGCGTGGACAATGCAGTCGCTTTCTTTGCCGTAGTATTTTCTTTATCTTGCTTCATTCTTCATTCTTCATAGCAAAGGCTTTGTTGGCTAGCTCTCTATGCTAGTTTTTGTGGCATTATGAGTTGTTCGTCTTCCTAGATTTTTCTTCCTTTTCTTCTTATTATTGTTATTCTTCTTCTCTTTCTGCTTCTTTTTCTTCTTCTTCTTCTTTTTTCTTTTTCTTCTTTTTCTTCTTCTTCTTCTTTTTTCTTTTTCTTCTTTTTCTTCTTCTTCTTTTTCTTCTTTTACTTCTTCTTTTTCTTTTTCCTCTTCTTTTTTTTTCTTGTTCTTCTTCTCCCCCTTCTTTTTTTTAGAGTTGCCAATGTCTGACCAGTGTAAGTAACATAAGATGCGATGAAAAATATCAATGCCTAGCTAGCGTTTACAAAAAAAAAAATGTATCCGACTGTGCACGAAATACATACGAGTCTGTCAGGTCTTTCCCATTTTTCTTTCACTTCTTTCCCTGCTCTTTCCTTCCCCATCCTCCCCTTCCTTTCCCCTTCTCACCATCTTGTTCGTCCCCCTTTTTCTCCCCTTTCTTTACCTTCTCTTTATCCCTTTGTTTCCCTTCCCCCTTTCTCCCCTAGACAAAACGTACATGGAAGAGGAAGATGAATCTGCAATTTCACTCATGCAAACTTTGCATGCATGAATAAATGTGTGTATATATGCGTTTATAAATTAGCGTGCTTGCATGTACATTTTTAAAAATATGTTGTGTGCGTGTGCGTTTGTGTGTGTGTGTGTGTGTGTGTGTGTGTGTTTGTGTGTGTGTGTGTGTGTGTGTGTGTGTGTGTGTTTGTGTTTGTGTGTTTGTGTTTGGGTGTGTGTGTTTGTGTGTGTTTGTGTGTGTGTGTGTGTTTGTGTGTTTGTTTGTGCGTGTGTTTGTGTGTGTGTGTGTGTGTGCGTGTGTGTGTGCGTGTGTGTGTTTGTGTGTGTGTGTGTGTGTGTGTGTGTGTGTGTGTGTGTGTGTGTGTGTGTGTGTGTGTGTGTGTGTGTGTGTGTGTGTGTGTGTGTGTGTGTGTGTGTGTTTGTGACACACACACGCATACACACACCCTACAAACAGCACACACACAAACAAACACACACGCAACAGACAGAGCCAGCGTATATCAGCCCACGTGTGTACATAGCTCACTATACATACGCACACACCTGTGCAATCATAAACGGTAGCTATGTTATTCCTTAGGTCTTAATGCTATATTTTGCCCTCATTACTTATGCATTGCGCACTCCAGCCGCCCATTACCTAAGGGGAGGACTGGGGTAATGGCGGGGGGAGGAGGAGGAGAATGGGGGAGGGGGGAGGGGGAGGGAAGGCTTCCTTCTATCAACTCTTCCAGAATTGCCTTTTTAGTCTTATTGTTCTTCTTTTTGTTTATTATTATCATCATTATTATTATTATTCCACTTATTTTTCCTTCGTCTTCCTTATTTTTCTTCCTTTTCTCCTCCTCCTAATCTTTCTTTTAGTCTCCTTCTTCTCCTCCTCCTAATCTTTCTTTTAGTCTCCTTCTTCTCCTCCTCCTTCTTTTTCTTTTCTTCTACTTTTTCTTCTTATTTTCCCATCTTTTTTCTGTCTTTTTTTCCTTTTCTTATTTCATTTTTCCTTTTTATTTCTCTCTTTTTATAGTTCCCAGTTCTTCCTCTCTTCCTTTATCCTTCCTTTTCCCACTTGTATTTTTTATTGCCTTAAAGGTGTAATCTTTTCCCTGTCTATCTTTTTTTATTTATTTATTTTATTATTATTACTATTTTTGTTTTACTTTATTTCTGTTTCTTCTATTTCTGTTCCTTCTTCATATTCTTCTTTTCTACTACTTCCATTATCTGCAGTTTCCTCTTTTCTTCTCTTCCATTATCTCCGGTTTCCTCTTTTCTCCTCTTCTCTTCCAATTTCTTCTTCAATTTTCTCATCCTCGGACGTCTAAAATAAGCTTGGTCGTGTAATAGCAGGGGGGGGGGGTAGAGGGGCAGAGAAGGGGTGTGTGTGTGGAGGGGAGGGGGGCGGTAGTGGTCGTCCGTAATCATAAGAATTACTCTCCTCCCCCTCCTCCCCTCCCCCCCTCCCTTCCTTTCTTCCCTTTTCCTGATCTCTTTCCGTCTTTTATCTTCATTTTTGTTTTTTCTCTCTCCCTCATCTTTCCCCTTTCCTTGTATTTCCCTTCTTTCCTCTTTCCTTGTCTCTCCCTCCTTTCCCCTTTTCCTTTTCTCTCTTTTACTCCATCTACCTTCTCTTATTTTCTCTCTCCACCTCCCTTTCTCCCCTCCTTCCCACCTCCATTTCCTCTCCTCTTTCCTTCTTCTCCCTTTCACCTTCCCCCCTGCCCTTCCTCCCCTTCCCTAACCCCTCCTTATCCCCCCCCCCTCCGCCTCATCCTCTTCCTCCCACCTTCCTTCCTCCTTCTTCCCCTCCTCCTCCCCTCTCCTTCTCTCCCTCCCCTCCCCACTCCTTATACGTAATAGATGACAGATGAAGCAAGGAGGTAAGTAGGGGGGATAATAAAGAAAAGAGGATAATGCAACTGCAAAAATATACCTTTGATAGATGGCCTGACACGTGCAGACACAAGAGAGGTAAATAATAGAAGACAAGAATTAAGAAAAAATAGTAGATAAGATTTAAAAAAAAACGCAAATAAATATCGCAATAGAAATATGAACGAAATAAATGTACAATTATATATATCGCAAATAAATGTCGCATTAAAAATATGAACGAAAAAGAATATGTATATATTGTGAAGAGAATCCTACTTGCTAATCCTAAGAACAGAATTTTATTGAACAGAGAAAAGCTCACTTTATCCTAGACGTTCAACAATCAAAATGATTATATACAAATAAACACTGTATGAGGAAAGAAAAGGGAAACAGGTTATTTATTAAGAATCTTCCTATGCCATTGGTTGAAAACAATAGACAAGCTGAACGAAAATAGATAAAGGAAAAAGGAAAATAGATAGAGGGGAAAAATGGAAATACATCAAGGAAGTATAAAAATAAGGATAGGAAAAATGAAAATAAGGATTGGAAAAATGAAAATAAAGAAAGGAAAATGAAAATAAATAAAGGAAAATGAAAATAAATAAAGGAAAATTAAAATAGATAAAGGAAAATGAAAATAAGGATAAGAAAAATGAAAATAAAGAAAGGAAAATGAAAATAAATAAAGGAAAATGAAAATAGATAAAGGAACAGGAAAATAAATAAAGGAAAATGAAAATAAAGATAGGAAATATGAAAATAAAGATAGGAAAAATGAAAATAAAGAAGGGACAATGAAAATAAATAAAGGCAAAATGAAAATAAAGATAGGGAAAATCAAAAATAATTAAAGGAAAATTTAAGATTAAAAAAGTGCAATAAAAAGGCATCTTCAAAGTAATGTGCAATTAAGAGTTAAATGGAGATGAAGTAGATCAATATTACAAAAGGCAGTCATTAAATATTACAAAGAGTATGTTGTGAAAATTACAAAAGACTATTATGAAATGAGCGCATTAAAAATATTACAAAAACGCATTTCAAAAGGTTACAAAAGAATTTTTTCTTAAGCTGATTCACGCTAATGATTATCCCTCTGAGCTAGATTTTTTTCGCCTTTGCTACCCTTGATACTTCCCTAAAATTCCCCTGAAATTAATAGTAATTTCCCTGTATTTTCCCAGAAAGCCTACCTGGCTTTTTTCTGACTTCACGTACAACCTTTTCTGACTTGCGTTTTTGTATTTGATAATTTTCTTTGATTTTATTTAATACTTTCCCTGACATTCCTTATTTTACCTAATATATGAATTTTCCTGATTTTCTCCCGCTTTCCCTGACTCTCTCTGATATTTTCCCTAGATTTTCCTGACTCATCCTAATATTTAACCCAAATTTTCCTTCTCTTTCCCTGATATATTCTTTCCCTAATACTTTTGTCCTGATATTTTCCCTATTGGTAAGATATTGGGTATTATAGGAGTCTGCATTATATATTTAGTATTGGAAAAAGCTTAACTGATAATCTTATAAATTCGATCAAATCTTTATTCAGAATTATCTTGCTTTTAATATATATAATGTTTTACGATTATAAATTCGTATCACAGATAATTACATTTCGATCCTTTTATTTATTACCATCATCATAGACTTTATTGGCGTCTCTGATAAAGTTCATATTCATTTCGGTTCTATATTACTTTAGATTATTTGCTACATTTTAGCACTTTGTCCTAAATTCAACAATACCCTTCCAGAATCATAAGGTAAATTATGATTAAAAGTTATCACTATACAAACGTATTTTAAACTAATGTTCCGAAATTAAGCAGAAATGGAACAACACCTCGTTCCTATATAGCGAAAAAATATTAAATGTACTTAGTAAATTAAGGTTGCTCATTGGACAATCATACTTGGATATTGCACATTTCTCCTAACATAATATTGAAAGTGCAATAATGTTGCAGATATAAATAATCACTATTTCGGTATTTTTTTCTATGATTTCCCAGTCTGTTGAAGCACCTCAGTTGTGTAGTAATATGAACTGGTAATATTCGTGTATGTGAACACTTGAACGATATTCTGGCTGATATTGATGGCAATGAGATTTTATTCAATTATATTCGTCTTCTCTCTCTCTTAATTTATTTACCTGTCTGTCTATCTATCTATCTCTATCCCCATCTTTCTCTGTTTTATCTATCTATCTATTTTTTCTTCCATTCACTTTCTCTCGCTACGGTTACTAACACAAATGAAAGGAAGAGAGAGAGAGAGAGAGAGAGAGAGAGAGAGAGAGAGAGAGAGAGAGAGAGAGAGAGAGAGAGAGAGAGAGAGAGAGAGCAAAAGAGAAAGAGAGAGAGAGAGAGGGGGGGAGCAAAAAAGATTGAAATAGAGAGAGGGAGAGAGAGAGAAAGAGAGAGAGAATGAAGAGAGAAAAAAAACAAGAAAGGAAGAAAAAAAATATATGAAAAGGTGCAGGAAAATCCTCAGAGAATCACAGAGACGTCTACCCCGTACCCCCCATAACCCTCCCTCCACCCTAAACCCTCCCCTCTC
>NC_091573.1:24936044-24941044 GCF_042767895.1 Penaeus vannamei
AAAGAGAGACATTAAGATATGGGGACGAAAGAGGAGAGGGAGGGGAAAGAGAAAGAGAGAGAAAAAAATAGGCGCAAGGGAGAAACTCCCTCAAAAAAGGAAGAAGGAGGAAGGGGAGAGAAAGAGGAGGCGGAGGAGCAAAAGGAGGAAGAGGAGGAGGGAGGGAGAGACGAGGAGGGGAGAGGAAAGCCGGAACGAGAGGTAAGGAGATCTGACACTGACCAAAGATATAGAGGGAGTTCTGCGGTGCAATCTTTCTAAATAAAAATTAATCATGTGTCGCGAAGGAAATTTACGAGTGTAGGGAAGAAGAGGGGGGAGGAGGTAGAGGAGGAAGGAGCAAAGGAGGATGGGGATATATAGGGCGAGGTGAAGGAAGGGAAGAATCAGAGGAGGAGGAGGAGGGAGATAATGGAGGAGGGGGGTAAAGAAGGAGGAGGAGGAGGGAATGTGGGAATGAGGGAGGAAGAGATATAAGAAAAGGAGGAGCAGAAGGAAAAGGAGAGAGGGCGGTGGCATATTGAGGCTGTGGGGGACAAGGAGGGGGAGGCAGAAAGAGAAAGGAGCAGGGCAAGGGCAAAAATATGGTTCAAGTTTGAAATAAAAGACACAGAGAAGGAGGACGAGGAAGGATAGAAAGAGAGACAGAGGAGATGAAATAGGAGGAGGAAGAGGATGAGGCGAAAGGGAGAACAAGGAGGCAGAACAAGAAGAAGGGGAGGGGAAAGAGCTAGAGAAAGAGAAAACAGAAGAGGGGGAGGAGCTATAAGACAAAGAGAAGTGAGGAGAAACGGAGGAGTAGGAGTAGAGTGAATGAAAAAGGGAAGAGGAATCTTTAGACATACAAGGAGAAACGCAAGAGGAGGGGAAGGAGGAGGAGAGGGGATGCGACAAGGAGAAGAAGGAGCAGGGGAAGGAGGGGGGATGCGAAAGAGGAGAAAAAGGTGGAGGGAAGAAGAAGGGGGATGAGAGGAGAAGAAAGGAGGAGAGGGGATGCGAAGAGAAGAAGGAGGGGGATGCGAAGAGGAGAAGATGAAGGGAAAGAAGGAGGTGGGATACGAAGAGGGGAAGAAGAAGGGGGGGGTGCTAAGAGGAGAAGAAGGTGGAGGGGAAGAAGGAGAGGAGATGCAAAGGGGAGAAGATGAAGGGGAAGAAGGAGGAGGGGGGATGCGAGGAGGGGTAAAATGAGAGGGGGGATGCAAAGAGGATGAAATGGACGATGATGATACAGGTGGTGAGTGAAAGTGATGAATGGGAAGACGCTTAGACAAATGGGAAAGAATCTAAGCCTAAAAAGGGAGGGAAATTCCGAGAAGAACGAGACACGAGAGGAATCACTGTCAATCAGTTTATGTAAAAAATATATACAGACAGATAGACAGATCGATAGTTACATAGATATGTACACATGTATATATATATATATATATATATATATATATATATATATATATATATATATATATATATATATATATATATATATATAGATAGATAGATAGATAGATAGATAGATAGATAGATAGATAGATAGATAGATAGATATATTCATATGCATATATATATATATATATATATATATATATATATATATATATATATATATATATATATATATATATATATACATATATATATATATATATATATAGAGAGAGAGAGAGAGAGATAGATAGATAGATAGATACATATATATATATATATATATATATATATAATGTACATATATATATGTACATATGTATTTACATAAGTAATATATACATATATATATATATAGATAGATAGAGAGAGAGAGAGAGAGAGATAGATATAGATATATAGATATAGATATAGATATATATATATATATATATATATATATATATATATATATATATATATATGTCTAAATATTTACCTGCATGTATGCGTGGGTGGGTGGGTGGGTGTGTACATAGTCGGGTGTGTATGTGTGTGTGTGAGGGAGAGAGGGAGAGACAGAAAGCATCTGAGATTTTCTCTCTCTCTCTCTCTCTCTCTCTCTCTCTCTCTCTCTCTCTCTCTCTCTCTCTCTCTCTCTCTCTCTCTCTCTCTCTTCTCTCTCTCTCTCTCTCTCTCATCTCTCTCCCTCTCTCCCTCTCTCCCTCTCCTTCTTCTCGCTCTCCCTCTCCCTCTCCTTCTCGCTCTCCCTCTCCCTCTCCCTCTCCTTCTCCCTCTCTCTCTCCCCTTTCCTCTCTCTCGCCATCTCTCTCTCTCTCCCTCCACCCATATATAGGAATATCTACCCCCATACTCCGGCAGCCATCAATCTACGTGCCTCCCACACTCACTTTCTCTCCTCTATCCTATCCCTCTTCCAAGGTACCACTCAAGGGTAGACAGCGTCGGTTGGGTAGGCGTGGCAGGGAGGTAGTGGGCGGGGTCGGAGATACACGAGCAGGGCACGCCTCTCTTGGGCGTACAAAGTTTCAGAGCCTGATGTTCTGAATAAAGTGTTTGCGTCTTGTTGTTGTCACGGGAAAGTACCACGTCAAATGTGTCGTCGTCGTGTGTGTGTGTGTGTGTGTGTGAGTTTTTTGTCCGTATATGTGATGTATGTGTGTGTTGTGTACCTTTATTTGTTCATCCGTGTATGTGAAATGCGACTGCCTGTGCGTGTACGACTGTATGCCTATGTACGTAAGCGCTGCACAGCTGTTCTTGAGCGTGTCCATATGTGTCTGGGTCTTCAAAATGTGTCCATTCCTACACGTTCCCGCCTGGATATTCTTTTTACATATAGATGCCTTCTGTGTATATATTTTCCTCACGCGACGGATCTTTTTTTTCCTCTTCATTGTTCTCTCAAGAGTATAGACGACTACAGAGTGTGAGAATTCAGGAGGGTGCATCGCAGGAGGAGGAGAGAGAGATGGAGGAGGAGGAAGAGATGGAGGAGGAGAAAGAGATGGAGGAGGATTGAGAGGAGGAAGAAGGGGAAGGAGGAGGAGAAAGAGATGGAGGAGGAGAAGGAGGAGGTGGAGAGAGAGTAGGAGGAGGAGGATTAAGAGGAAGAAAAAGGGGTGGAGGAAAAAGAAGAGGAGGATAAAAAGGAGAAAGGGGGGGGGGATGGAGGTGAAGGAGGAAAGAGGAAGAGGAGGATTTGGAGGAAAAGGAGGCGGAGAAGAAGAGGAGGAAAGAGAGATGAAAGAAAAAAGTAAAAGAGAACAAAAAGGAAGAGGATAAGTAGAAAGAGAGAGTAAAAGAGGAAAATAAGAGAGGGAAAGAGGAAAAGAAACGGAAAGATGAAAAGAAGAAAGAGAAAGTGTGTAAGAAGAAAGAGAAAGAAGGAAAGCAGAAAGAGAAAGAGGAAAAAAAGAAAGAGGAAGAGGAAGGAGACACTAAACAGAGAAGGAAACAATAGAGATAAGTTGAAGGATAAGAAAAAAAAGATATACAAAACAAGGAATGAAAAAAGATGGAAAGAAAGAAGATAAAAAAGGGGGAAGACGAAGGGCGACGGACCAGCCCTCGGCCAGGAGGTACAGAGTCCATCAAGCTCACCTTACGAATATATTTTGCCTCGGGTTTCTGATGAGGGGGGGGGAGGGGGGGGGAGAGGTTGAAAGGGGAATGGAGAAGAGGATGGGAGGGGGCAGGGGGGCGGGGGGAGGCGGGGGGCGGGATGCGGGGGGACGAGGAGAGGGGAAACAATAGCCTGCCTTGATGCTTTTTCTCTCTCCTTACTTCTCAAGTTTCTTTTTTACTTTGCATCTCTTCTGTGCTCTCGTGTTTTAGCGTTTATTATCCCATGCACACACATGCACTTGCACATACATGTACTCACACACACGTACACACACACACTTATGTGTGTGTGTATGTGTGTGTGTGTGTGTGTGTGTGTGTGTGTGTAAATATATATGTATATATGTATATATATATATATATATATATATATATATATATATATATATATATATATATATATATATATATTTATATATATATATATATATAATCATATATATATATATATATATATATATATATATATATATATATATATATATAATTAATATATATATATATATAAATATATAATTAATATATATATATAAATATATATATATTACATGTATGTGTGTGTGGGTGCGGGCATATAGACTGACAAATAGAGAGATTGAAACAGTCCTTATTTCCTGATGTTTCAAAGACGTCCACTTGCTGATCCTTCAAAGCTAGCTTTTCTTGATCTTTTTTCTCCTGTCTTCCCTGTTTTAATCAGTCCCGCAAATCGATTTAATTTCTGTACGCCGGTGATTAGATTTCACTCTCTGTTCATCTCATTTCATTTAGTCTTTCCTTTGACTATCATATCTATTATCTTTACTATCTTTGCCGATTTAATTCATGTATCGGTTTTCTAATCTCTTGGTTTTGTAATTTAATCTCCCTTTTGTTTCTTTTTGTATCGTCTGGAAATCACTGGTTAGAGACTGTGTGATGCAATGGAAGCGTTCTCATCGAGCAATATTCCTGACGTGTGGGAGTCATGTCGAGGAAATTGCATATGGAACAACGAAGGGAAGAACAAGAAAGCACACGAATATGCACATGAAGAAGCAATGCAGTGAACTGGCTTTCGGCATATTCATGTGTCTTCTTCGCCGTTGTTCCATTTGCAATCTTCCCGACGTGCGTTCGAATCCCGCATTGCCAGTGGGCGATAGATTATTATGGTTATCATTATTCTATCTTTTATAGTATGTATGTATTTATGTATATAGATATATGTACATATGTATACACACACACACATACACACACACACACACACACACACACACACACATATATATATATATATATATATATATATATATATATATATATATATATATATATATATATATATATATATATATATATATATATATATATATATATGTATACATATATATATATATATTTATATATATATATATATATATATATATATATATATATATATATATATGTATATATATATAATATAT
>NC_091573.1:24963544-24966044 GCF_042767895.1 Penaeus vannamei
CTGGGGTTTTTTTCTTTTCTTTTCTTGTGTGTATGGGGTATGTGTTTATGTTTATCCGTGTTTAAGTGTGTGTGTGTGTGTGTGCGTGTGTGTGTGTGTGTGCGTGTGTGTGTGTGTGTGTGTGTGTGTGTGTGTGTGTGTGTGTGTGTGTGTGTGTGTGCGTGTGTGTGTGTGTGTGTGTGTGCGTGTGTGTGTGTGTGTGTGTGTAAGCAATGTTAATATAATGGTAATGATGATTATGATGATAATGCTCATAATGATGATAGTGTTGATAATGATGATGGTAATGGTAGTAATAATAATAATAATGATATTAATGATAAAGATGATACTAATGACAATAACATTAATACTAATAGTAATAGCGATAATGATAATAATAATAATAATGGTAATAATTATTAGTATTAGTATTACTATGATAATAATAATAATGATAGTAATAACAATAGTAATAATAACAAAAAAATGATTATAAAAATAATAACAATGATAACAATACAAAAAATATAAGAACAATAACAACAATAATACAATCAATAAAAAAAACAACAAGCAAATAAAAACGGGAAGCAAAGCAAAATCCCTAATAAAACGGAGGAGCCAAACGAGGAAAAGAAACCGCAGAGAGAGAGAGAGAGAGAGAGAGAGAGAGAGAGAGAGAGAGAGAGAGAGAGAGAGAGAGAGAGAGAGAGAGAGAGAGAGAGAGAGAGAGGGAGGGAGGGAGGGAGGGAGGGAGGAGGGAGGGAGGGAGGAGGGAAGGAGGAGAGAGAAAGAGAGAGAGAGAGAGAGAGAGAGAGAGAGAGAGAGAGAGAGAGGGAGGGAGGGAGGGAGGGAGGGAGGGAGGGAGAGAGAGGGAGGGAGGGAGGGAGAGAGAGAGAGAAGAAAGAGGGAGAGAGGAGAGAGAAGAAGAAGAAGAAGGAGAGAGGAGAGGAAAAGAGAGAGAGAGAGAGAGAGAGTCCGCTGAACCATCAGGAAATAATGAGAGCTGTCTGGGGCTGGGAAGGTCACATCGATATGGAGGATCTTGTCGGTTCATTTAGGCAACGAAGGACCATCTATTGGGGGAACGGCGGGGGAGGGGGCGGAGTGGGGAGGGAGGGAGGGAGGGGAAGGGTGAGGGAGAGTAGGATGGGGGTGGGAGGGAGGGAGGAATGGGAGTGGGAGTGGGGAGGATGGGGGGAAAGGGAAAGTAGGAGATCGTGGGGATAGGGAGGGAGTGGGGTGATGGTGGGGAAGGAGGGGTTATGGAGGGGGTAGGCAGATGGGAGGGGGTGGGAGGGGGTTGGGGTTTAGGGAGAATATCAAGGAGATGGGAAAAGGAGGGGAGGGGGTTGGGAGGAAGTTATGGGGAGGGAGTGGCTTAGGGAGAAAGGATGGATTGGGGGAAGATAGGAGTCTGGGGAGTGAGAGAGAGCAGAGAAGGTGAAGGAGGCAGCGAAGAGGAGGTGGAGGCGGGGGAGGTTATCGCGATGGGGAAATACGGGTGGAGGGAGTAGGGGAAGGGAGAGCCAGGGGAGGGAATGGAGTGAAAGAGGGAGAGAGAAAGGGAGAAGAGAGGAGATTTTGGAGGGGGAGATGGAGGGCAGGGACGGGGGGGGGAATAAGGGGAGGAGAGAAGCGGGAAAAGACGAAGTAAGGCAGGAAGGGGGGGGAGAGGGAGGAGATCGGAGGGGGAGGAAGGGAGGAGGGGAAGGAGGCAAGGAGGGTAAGGGGAAGGAGGTGAAGGGGAACATGGGGAGGGAGGAGTTGAAGGAGGAGGGGAAGGGACTGGGGAGAAGAGGTATTGTCGATGGGTGGGTAGGGGGAGGAGAGGGGGGTGGACTTAGCAGAGGAGGAGGACATGAAGGAGGCAGAGAAGGAGGGGAAGGGAGACAAGAAAATGTAAGGGAGGGAGAAGAGACTCGTTCCTGGGGTAAGGGAGGGTGGAGGAGGAGGAGGAGGAGGAGGAGGAGGAGGAGAGACCGAATAAGATCAAGGACGAAGGAGGATGCTCTAAAAGTGCAGGGGAGGGGTAGGGGTAGGGGTGGGGGTGGCAGGGCAGTGTTAGGGAAGAGAGGGATGGGGAAGGTATCGGGGGGGGGGGGGGTCCTAAGGGATGGTTTAGGGAGGCGGAAAATGTGAGGGAGCAGAGGAGGAGGAAGAATGGGGAGATTATGGGGAGCGAAGTTTGTCTTAAGGAGAAATTTAGGGAGGAGGGAGCGGAGGATGGGAGGGAGGTGGAGGGGGAGTAGGGAGGAGCTAGTGTCCTACGGTGAGGATAGGGAAGCAGGAAGAGGAGAAGGAAGGGGTGGAGGAATCAGGAAGAGCAAAAGAGAGGAGGGGTGGAGGAAGCAGGGTTCTCGATGTTTAAGATGGGGATAACGGGGAAGAAGAAGAAAAGTTAGGAAGTTCAGGAAGTAGGGAAGGAGGAAGAGAGGAGAAGGCAGGTGTGGGAGAGAAAGGGAGGAAAGGAACCAATAGAAAGAGGAAGACAAGGGGGGAACCTCACTCTAAGGGT
>NC_091573.1:25033544-25036044 GCF_042767895.1 Penaeus vannamei
AAAAATATTTCTATTTTCTAGAGTTAAGAAAAACATTTCTATTTGCTAGAGTTAAGATATTTTTATTTTCTAGATTTAAGACATTTCTATTTTCTCAAGTTAAAAAAGAATCTAGAGAAAGATATTTTTATTTCTAGACTTAAGAAAGATATACTTATTTCCTAGAGTTAAAATGTTATATGATCTTTGGTGTCTCGTACATTTATTTATCTAATCTATTAACCATTTATTAGAGTTAATTGTTGTTTGGAGTAGCAGATAATTACATAATACCCCGGACAATTGCTGTGTTCAGTGACGAAAAGAGGAAAATATTGGCTTCACTATTTAGATGTCTTTATTTACTTGAATATACATGAATGTTTATGTATGTATGTATATATGTATATCTAGATGTATGATGTATGTGTGTATGTATATCTAGATGTATGATGTATGTCTGTATGTATGCTTGGGTGTATGATGTATGTATGCTTAGATGCGTCTATGTATTGCGTGTGTATGTGTAAATTGATTTGTAAATTTAGTTATTTGTACGATAACTACTGCAGTGTTTCTTGAGCTATTCTGATGATTGTTATTTAACAATATTTTTGTCAGTAACATCAATCATAGGGCACTACCAGCTGCTATTACAGGAAACATAAACTTGCGGAATCAGTTAAACTATAATTGACCCTGGCTGCTCTGTCGCAGTTGCAATACCATAGTGTGTTGCAAATACACTCTCTAGACCGGAGTTGAGCTGAAGTTAGGTCATCAGTAGATCAGGGAACCGAAGTTAGGTTAGTTGTTGTTAGATGAGGTCTACCTCATCCTTACTTGCATGACCAACCACAAGCCAAATGTGTTATGTATTGTTAATATATCTTCAATATTCGATGAGACAAAAAGAAATTGAAATTCCTTATGATCATGAAATAAAATCCTGATAGCAAACAAATCCACTGCTGTTACTACTACTACTACTACTATCATGTTCTCTATTTCTACTACTACTTATATTACTATTACTACTACTACTACTATTACCAACAGATACTACTACTACTGCTACTACACCTACGTTTTCTACTTCCACTATTTTCTATTACTATTACTACTACAACTACTACTATTGCACCTGCCATTACTAATACTACAACATTTTCTTCTATTACTACTGCTGCTGCAACGACCACTACTACCTCTACCGGATCCGCTCGGACCCCCTTCTTCTTTTCTTTTCTACCTTCATGGAGATATAAACAACGATTACTTGTCATTGATTATTTATGTCGACAGTTAAGGTCACAATCTGTGCATCTTATATGTAAATTATATTAAATTTCCATATACAATGAAATTATATCAGAGTATACTTTGTAAATACACATTATTCACGGTTAACGCAGGGCTTGGGGGGGGGGGGGGCTAAAAACTCGCTGAGCTGAACCGTTTGCCTTTAAGCCCCGGTTCCATTAGCCAGAAATAGCCCTGGTCCCGGAACTACCTCTGGCCATCTAGCCTCTCGCTTTGGTTGCATTGCAAGGACTCTTCTCTCAGTTTCCTGCATCGAGGTTGCCTTCAGAACGCTTGTAATGACGCTTTTGGTGCTAAATCTGCATGATTAAACTTCGAAAACTTCTGAGGTGATCTTAGACTTTAGATCCTCAGTGTATGGGAGGAAATTTGGGAGGATCTAGGCAATGAATAGTCTGGGTTTGGCTCGTCTTTTGTGCCTTCAGTCTCATTTAAGGAAAGTCTGGCAACACTTGCTTCTGAACTCAGGAGGACTTTGATTAGCCAAGTCTCTTATTTATTCTAATCAGCTGATAATACTTACGTTTACTTTTGTTTCTTATTTTAAAACCTCTTTTTTGTAAGAACTGACTGGCTTTAGTGCCGATTTGTTATCATTATTCTCTCTCAAATATATTTCGCGAATCGGAAATGACAAAATGGCAATGATTCCGGAGCCTGAGATGGGGTTTCAGAGTTAGATTATATAAATGACAGCTTTAAAGGATAACAAAAGGTACAATACACAACGCATTTTTATGGCATCTGTGTTGTTAATCAATCGCTGTCCAATCATACATGTAGCTTCATTACTGTAACTCTCCGACTCTGAGTAAATATTATTTTAGATAATCATAATCTAACTGGGTTAAGCACCAAGTGTTTTTTGTTTAAACTGTAAGAATTATTACGCGAGAACGTATTATGATTTTGTACTTTTCCATTTATTTATCTGTTTTCATGCGAATCTGCCATGTTACGTAACTTTACAAAGCGATTGAGTATACATATGAAAATAGATAGATAGAACAATAATCATTAGAAAGCATCTGTTCACAATGCGGCCATTGAAGAACATTAGGTACCGTATCTGTTTCTTTGTTGTGTTGTATCATATCTGTGTGTGTTTGAATGCATACATACACACACACACACACATATATCGTGATGGTCCTGTGGTTAAAGCAACTCGTGATCCTGAGTTCAGTTCCCCGCCTCG
>NC_091573.1:25043544-25056044 GCF_042767895.1 Penaeus vannamei
ATCCACCTTCCTCCACATCCATCCTCCCTTCCTCCCTTTATCCACCTTCCTCCACATCCATCCTTCCTTCCTTCCTCCCTCCTTCCCCTCCTTCCCTTTATCTCTTCCTTCCTTCCTCCTTTATCCACCTTCCTCCACATCCATCCTCCCTTCCTCCCTTTATCCACCTTCCTCCACATCCATCCTTCCTTCCTTCCTCCCTCTTTCCCCTCCTTCCCTTGATCTCTTCCTTCCTTCCTCCTTTATCCACCTTCCTCCACATCCATCCTTCCTTCCTCCCTTTATCCACCTTTCTTCCTTCCTTCCTCCTTTATCCACCTTCCTCCACATCCATCCTCCCTTCCTCCCTTTATCCACCTTCCTCCACATCCATCCTCCCTTCCTCCCTTTATCCACCTTCCTCCACATCCATCCTTCCTTCCTTCCTCCCTCCTTCCCCTCCTTCCCTTTATCTCTTCCTTCCTTCCTCCTTTATCCACCTTCCTCCACATCCATCCTTCCTTCCTCCCTTTATCCACCTTCCTCCACATCCATCCTTCCTTCCTTCCTCCCTCCTTCCCCTCCTTGCCTTTATCTCTTCCTTCCTTCCTCATTTATCCACCTTCCTCCACATCCATTCTTCCTTCCTCCCTTTATCCACCTTCCTCCACATCGATCCTTCCTTCCTCCCTTTATCCACCTTCCTCCACATCCATCCTTCCTTCCTTCCTCCCTCCTTCCCCTCCTTCCCTTTATCTCTTCCTTCCTTCCTCCTTTATCCACCTTCCTCCACATCCATCCTCCCTTCCTCCCTTTATCCACCTTCCTCCACATCCATCCTTGCTTCCTCCTCCTCCTTCCCTCCTTCCCTTTATCTCTTCCTTCCTTCCTCCTTTATCCACCTTCCTCCACATCCATCCTTCCTTCCTCCCTTTATCCATCCTTCCTTCCTTGCTCCCTCCTTCCCCTCCTTCCCTTTATCTCTTCCTTCCTTCCTCCTTTATCCACCTTCCTCCACATCCATCCTTCCTTCCTCCCTTTATCCACCTTCCTCCACATCCATCCTCCCTTCCTCCCTTTATCCACCTTCCTCCACATCCATCCTTCCCTTCCTTCCTCCCTCCTTCCCCCTCCTTCCTTTATCTCTTGGCCTTCCTTATCCTTTGCATCCACCTTCCTCCACATCCATCCTTCCTTCCTCCCTTTATCCACCTTCCTCCACATCCATCCTTGGCCTCCTTTATCCACCTTCCTCCACATCCATCCTTCCTTCCTCCCTTTATCCACCTTCCTCACATCCATCCCTTCCTTCCTTCCTCCCTCCTTCACTCCCTCCTTCCCTTTATCTCTTCCTTCCTTCCTCCTTTATCCACCTTCCTCCACATATCCATCCTTCCTTCCTCCCTTTATCCACACCTTCCTCCACATCCATCCTTCCTCCTCCCTTTATCCACCTTCCTCCACATCCATCCTTCCTTCCCTTCCTCCCTCCTTCCCCGCTTCCCTTTATCTCTTCCTTCCTTCCTCCTTTTTATCCACTCCTTCCTCCACATCCATCCTTCCCTTCCTCCCTTTATCCACCTTCCTCCACATCCTTCCTCCCTTCCTCCCTTTATCCACCTTCCTCCACATCCATCCTTCCTTCCTTCCTCCCTCCTTCCCTCCTTCCCTTTATCTCTTCCTTCCTTCCTCCTTATCCACCTTCCTCCACATCCATCCTTCCTTCCTCCCCCTTTCCATCCACCTTCCTCCACATCCATCCTTCCTTCCTCCCTTTCCATCCACCTTCCTCCACATCCCATCCTTCCTTCCTCCCTTTATCCACCTTCCTCCACATCCATCCTTCCTTCCTCCCTTTATCCACCTTCCTCCACATCCATCCTTCCTTCCTCCCTTTATCCACCTTCCTCCACATCCATCCTTCCTTCCTTCCTCCCTCCTTCCCCTCCTTCCCTTTATCTCTTCCTTCCTTCCTCCTTTATCCACCTTCCTCCACATCCATCCTTCCTTCCTCCCTTTATCCACCTTCCTCCAACATCCATCCTTCCTTCCTTCCTCCCTCCTTCCCTCCTTCCCTTTATCTCTTCCTTCCTTCCTCATTTATCCACCTTCCTCCACATCCATTCTTCCTTCCTCCCTTTCAACCACCTTCCTCCACATCCATCCTTCCTTCCTCCCTTTATCCACCTTCCTCCACATCCATCCTTCCTTCCTTCCTCCCTCCTTCCCCCTCCTTCCTTTATCTCTTCCTTCCTTCCTCCTTTATCCACCTTCCTCCACATCCATCTCTTCCTTCCTCCCTATTATCCACCTTCCTCCACATCCATCCTCCCTTCCTCCCTTTATCCACCTTCCCTCCACATCCATCCTCCCTTCACTCCCTTTATCCACCTTCCTCCACATCCGCCTTCCTTCCTCCCTTTATCCACCTTCCTCCACATCCATCCTCCCTTCCTCCCTTTATCCACCTTCCTCCACATCCACATCACTCCCTTCCTCCCTTTATCCACCTTCCCCTCCACATCCATCCTCCCTTCCTCCCTTTATCCACCTTTCCTCCACATCCATCCCTTCTTCTTCCTTCCTCCCTCCTTCCCCTCCTTCCCTTTATCTCTTCCCCTTCCTTCCTTCCTTTATCCACCTTCCTCCACATCCATCCTTCCTTCCTCCCTTTATCCACCTTCCTCCCACATCCATCACTTCCTTCCTCCCTTTTTATCCACCCCTTCCTCCACATCCATCCCTCCCTTCCTCCCTTTATCCACCTTCCTCCACATCCCATCTCTTACCTTCCTCCCTTTTATCCACCTTCCTCCACATCCATCCTCTCCCTTCCTCCCTTTATCCACCTTCCTCCACATTCATCCTTCCCCTTCCTTCCTCCCTCCTTCCCTCCTTCCCTTTTATCTCTTCCTTCCTTCCTCCTTTATCCACCTCTCCTCCACATCCATCCTTCCTTCCCTTTCCTCCTCTCCTTCCCTCTCCTTCCCTTTATCTCTTCCTTCCTTCCTCCTTTATCCACCTTCCTCCACATCCATCCTTCCTTCCTCCTTTATCCACCTTCCTCCACATCCATCCTTCCTTCTCCTCCCTTTATCCACCTTCCTCCACATCCATCCTCCCTTCCTCCCTTTATCCACCTTCCTCCACATCCATCCTTCCTTCTCTCCCTTTATCCACCTTCCCTCCACATCACCATCCTCCCTTCCTCCCTTTATCCACCCTTCCTCCACATCCATCCTTCCTTCCTTCTCTCCCTCCTTCCCCTCCTTCCCTTTATCTCTTCCTTCCTTCCTCCTTTATCCACCTTCCTCCACATCCCATCCTTCCCTTCCTCCCTTTATCCACCTTCCTCCACATCCATCCTTCCCCTTAACCTCCCTTTATCCACCTTCCTCCACATCCATCCTCCCTTTCCTCCCTTTATCCACCTTCCTCCACATCCATCCTTCCTTCCTCCCTTTATCCCCCTTCCTCCACATCCATCCTTCCTTCCTCCCTTTATCCACCTTCCTCCACATCCATCCTCCCTTCCTCCCTTTATCCACCTTCCTCCACATCCCTCCTTCCTTCCTTCCTCCCTCCTTCCCCTCCTTCCCTTTATCTCTTCCTTCCTTCCTCCTTTATCCACCTTCCTCCACATCCATCCTTCCTTCCTCCCTTTATCCACCTTCCTCCACATCCATCCTCCCTTCCTCCCTTTATCCACCTTCCTCCACATCCATCCTCCCTTCCCTTTATCCACCCTTCCTCCACATCCATCCCTTCCTTCCTCCCCTTTATTCCACCTTCCTCCACATCCATCCTTCCTTCCTCCCTTTATCACACCTTCCTCCACATCCATCCTCCCTTCCTCCCTTTATCCACCTTCCTCCACATCCATCCTTCCTTCCTCCCTTTATCCACCTTCCTCCACATCCATCCTCCCTTCCTCCCTTTATCCACCTTCCTCCACATCCATCCTCCCTTCCTCCCTTTATCCACCTTCCTCCACATCCATCCTTCCTTCCTCGCGTCCCCCAAAACACGCCCAGCCATCAACATCGATCACGGGATGGAGCTCCAGTGCAGACGGTATTCCTCGTGGACACAACTCCGAACAATGCCAAATGCAATATCCCCTCCCGCTCCCCTCTCCTTTTTCCCCACCTTCCCTCTTTCCTTCCTTTTTTCCCTCCTACTCCCCCACCTCCCCCCCACCACTCTTTTCCTCTTTTTTCCCCTCCTTTTCTACCTCTCCCGGATCCCCTTCCTTCTTTCCCACCTTCCTCGGACTTTCTTCCCTCTTCCCTGTACCTTTTCCCCTCCTTCTCCCCCACCTCCTTCTTCTCCTCCTCCTCCTCCGGACCCCCCCTCTCTTTCCCTTACTTTCTCCCCTCCTCCCCCACCACCCTCCCCCTCTTTCCCCTCCTTTTTCCCCTACATTTCTCTCTCTCCCGGACCCCCCTTCCCTCTTCCCCTCCCTTCTTCTACTCCTTCTTTCCCACCACTCCCCCTGGACCCCTATCCCCTCCTACTTCCTCCGCCTTCCCCAACCCCCACTCCCCTCCCCCCACTCCCTTCCTCCTCCTCCTCCAACATCCCTCACTTCTTCCCCTCCCACTCCCTTTCCCTCGCTTCACTTATCCCTACCCTCTCCCCCCATCTTCCTCTCTCATTTTCCTCCATCTTCTCCACTCCACTTTCCCTCACCTACTCCACTCCCCCCGTTCCTCTCAGTCTTATACTCCATTCACCACACTCTCTCCACCCCCCACTCGCTTTACTCTTTAACTCCCCCTACTTCTTAACTCCCCACTCTCCAAACTCCCCTACTCCTTACCTCCCCTTTCCTCATCCTCCTTCCTTCCCCTACTCCTCCCACTCTTTAAAAAAAAAAACTCCCCATCCCCCCTACTTCCGTACTCCCCACACTCCTTACTTCCCCCTTATTCACTCCACCCCACTCCCTCAACGCCTCCCATCCCACTCCTTACCTCTCACTCACACTTCCTCCCACTACTCATCTCATAGCCTACCCTTCCCCCACTCCTTACCTCCACACTCCCTCTAACTCCCTCCCACCCCTTACTTCCCCACTCCCTCTACCTCCCACCCACTCCCTTACCTCCCCACTCCCTCCCACTCCTTACCTCCCCATTCCATCTAACTCCCTCCCACCCCTTACCTCCCCACTCCCTCCCACTCCTTACCTCCCCACTCCCTCCCACTCCTTACCTCCCCACTCCCTCTAACTCCCTCCCCACTCCTTACCTCCCCACTCCCCCTCCTCCCACTCTCTTACCCTCCCCACTCCCTCTAACTCCCTCCCACCTCACTTACCTCCCCACTCCCTCCCACTCCTTACCTCCCCACTCCCTCTAACTCCCTCCCACCCCTTACCCTCCCCATCTCCCTCTAAGTCCCTCCCACTCCTTACCTCCCCCACTCCCTCCCACTCCCTTACCTCCCCACTCCCTCTAACTCCCTCCCACCCCTTACCTCCCCACTCCCTCCCACTCCTTACCTCCCCACTCCCTCCCACTCCTTACCTCCCCACTCCCTCCCACTCCTTACCTCCCCACTCCCCTTCCCACTCCTTACCTCCCCACTCCCTCTAACTCCCTCCCACCCCTTACCTCCTCCACTCCCTCTAACTCACCCTACTCCTTACCTCCCCACTCCCTCTAACTCCCTCCCACACTCCTTTACCTCCCCCACTCCCTTTAAATCCCTCCCCACTCCTTACCTCCCCACTCCCTTTAAATCCCTCCCACCTCCCTACCTCCCCACTCCCTCTAACTCCCTCCCACTCCTTACCTCCCCACTCCCTCTAACTCCCTCCCACTCCCTACCTCCCCACTCCCTCCAACTCCCCCACTCCTTACCTCCCCACTCCCTCCAACTCCCTCCCACTCCCCTCCTCCCACTCCTCAACTCCCCACTCCTTACCTCCCCCCACTCCCCTCTAACTCCCACTCCTTACCTCCCCACTCCTCTAACTGCCCTCCCACTCCCCTACCTCCCCACTCCATCCAACTCCCCCACTCCTTACCTCCCCACTCCCTCCAACTCCCCCCACTCCCCTTACCTCCCCACTCTAACTCCCCCACCTCACCCCCACTCCCCAACTCCCTCCCACTCCCTACCTCCCCACTCTCCAACTCCCCCACCTCACCTCCCACTCCTCCAACTCTACCCTTACCCCACTCCCTCTAACTCCCTCCCACCCCTTACCTCCCCACTCCCTCTAACTGCCTCCCATCCCTTACCTCCCCACTCCCTCTAACTCCCTCCCACTCCCTACCTCCCCACTCCCTCCAACTCCCCCACTCCTTACCTCCCCACTCCCTCTAACTCCCCCACTCCTTCACACTCCCCACTCCCTCTAACTCCCTCCCACCCCTTACCTCCCCACTCCCTCTAACTCCCCCTCCCACTCCCTACCTCCCGCTCCACTCCCTCCAACTCCCCCCACTCCCTTACCTCCCCACTCCCTCCAACTCTCCCCACTCCTTACCTCCCCACTCCCTCCAACTCCTCCTCCCACTCCTTACCTCCCCACTCCCTCTAACTCCCTCCCACTCCCTACCTCCCCACTCCCCTCCAACTCCCCCACTCCTTACCTCCCCACTCCCTCCAACTCCCTCCCACTCCTTACCTCCCCCACTCCCTCCAACTCCCCCACTCCTTACCTCCCCACTCCCTCTAACTCCCCCACTCCTTACCTCCCCACTCCCTCTTAACTCCCCCACTCCTTACCTCCCCCACTCCCTCCAACTCCCTCCCACCCCTTACCTCCCCACTCCCCTCCAACTCCCCCACTCCTTACCTCCCTACTCCCTCTAACTCCCCCACTCCTTACCTCCCCACTCCCTCTAACTCCCCCACTCCTTACCTCCCCACTCCCTCTAACTCCCCCACTCCTTTCCTCCCCACTCCCTCCAACTCCCCTCATACCTCCCCCTCTCCCCCTAACTACCCCCTCCTTACCTCCCCACTCCCTCCAGCTCTACACCATGCCTACCTACTCCTCTAGCTCCCACTCCTTACCTCCCCACTCCCTTTAAATCCCCACTCATCCCACTCCCTACCTCCCCACTCCCTCCCACTCCCTACCTCCCCACTCCCTCTAACTCCCCCACTCCTTACCTCCCCACTCCCTCTAACTCCCCCACTCCTTACCTCCCCACTCCCTCTAACTCCTCTCTCTCCCACCCCTTACCTCCCCACTCCCTCTAACTCCCTCCCACTCCTTACCTCCCCACCCCCTCTAACTCCCTCCCACCCCTTACCTCCCCACTCCCTCTAACTCCCTCCCACTCCCTTACCTCCCCCACTCCCTCTAACTCCCTCTCCACTCCCTACCTCCCCCACTCCCTCTAACTCCCCCACTCCTTACCTCCCCACTCCCTCTAACTCCCCCACCCCTTACCTCCCCACTCCCCTCTAACTCTCTACCCCACTCCTTACCTCCCCACTCCCTCCTAACTCCCCCACTCCTTACCTCCCCCACTCCCTCTAACTCCCATCCCACTCGCTACTCCACCCTCCCTTTAAATCCCTCCCTCCCCTCCCCCCACTCCTCCACTCCTCTACCTCCCCACTCCTCTAACTCCCCCACTCCCGCCCCCCTCCCCACTCCCTCTCAACTCCCCCCACCCCCTTACCTCCCCCACTCCTCTCTAACTCCCCCCACCGCCTTACCTCCATACTCCTCTAACTCCCCCACTCCCTTACCTCTGCCTCCACTCTAACTCCCTCCACCTCCCTATCCTCCTGACTCCCTCTATTGCTCCTCCACCCACTGCCTCCCTACTCCTCTAACTCCCTCCCTCCTACCTCCCCCTCCCTCCAATCTCCCCACTCCTTACCTCCCCACTCCCTTCGCCTAACTCCCCCACTCCTTACCTCCCCACTCCCTCCTAACTCCCCTTCATACCTTGTACCTCCCACTCCCTCTAACTCCCCCCACCCCTTACCTCCCCACTCCCTCACAACTCCCCCACTCCTTACTCTCCCCCACCTCCCTCTAACTCCCTCCCACCCCTTGCCTCCCCACTCCCTCAAACTCCCCCACCCCTTACCTCCCCACTCCCTCTGCTCCCCCACACACTTGCCTCCCCACTCCTCTAACTCCCCCACCCCTAGCCTCCCCACTCCCCTCTGCTCCCCACCTCTGCCTCCTCCTTACTCCTCTAAGCTCCCATCCCACTCCCTACCTCCCCACTCCTAACCCTCCCCACTCCCTCCAACTCCCCCACTCCTTACCTCCCCACTCCTCCAGCCCCCCCTCCTTACCTCCCCACTCCTCCAGCTCCCCCATCCCCTTACCTCCCACTCCCTCCAGCTCCCCCACTCCTTGCTCTACCTCTTCTCTTCTCCCTCTCCCACTCCCCACCTCCTACCTCCTTACCTCCCCACTCCCTCCAACTCCCCCACTCCCTTACCTCCCCACACTCCTTACCTCCCCCACTCCCTTACCAGCTCCCCCCTCCTTACCTCCCCACTCCCTCCAACTCCCCCCCTCCTCTACCTCCTCCACTCCCTCTAACTCCCCACTCCTTACCTCCCCACTCCCTCCAACTCCCTCCCACCCCTTACCTCCCCACTCCCACTCAACTCCCCCTCTCCTTACCTCCCCCACTCCCTCCAACTCCCCCACTCCTTACCTCCCCCTCCCTCCCTAACTCCCTCCCACTCCCTACCTCCTCCCACTCCTTACTTCCCCACTCCCTCCAACTCCCCCACTCCTTACCTCCCCACTCCCTCCAACTCCCCCCACTCCTTGCTACCTCCCCACTCCCTCCAACTCCCCCACACTCCTTACCTCCCCACTCCCCTCAACTCTTCCCACTCCTTGCCACTCCCCACTCCCTCCAACTCCCCCACTCCATACCTCCCCACTCCCTCCAACTCCCCCACTCCTTACCACTCCCCACTCCCTCCAACTCCCCCACCTCCTTACCTCCCCACTCCCTCCTAACTCCCTCCCACTCCCTACCTCCCCACTCCCAACGCTACCCCCACTCCCTCCAATCTCCCCACTCCTTACCTCCCCACTCCCTCCAACTCCCCCACTCCTTCACCTCCCCACTCCCTCCAACTCCCCCTCCTTACCTCCCACACTCCCTCAACTCCCCCACTCCTTACCTCCCCACTCCCTCCAACTTCCCCCACTCCTTGCCTCCCCACTCCCTCCTCCCAACTCCCCACTCCCTTACCTCCCCACTCCCTCCAACTCCCCCACTCCTTACCTCCCCCCACTCCCTCCAACTCCCCCACTCTCTTACCTCCCCACTCCCTCCAACTCCCCCACTCCTTACCTCCCCCACTCACTCCCTCCAACTCCCCCACTCCTTACCTCCCCACTCCCCTCCAACTCCCCCTCTTTCCATTACCTCCCCACTCCCTCCAACTCCCCCACTCCTTGCTACCTCCCCACTCCCCTCCAACTCCCCACTCCTTTACCTCCCCACTCCTCCCAACTCCCCACTCCTAACCTTACCCCCACCCCCTCCAACTCCAACTCCACTCTCCTTGCCTCCCCACTCCCTCCAACTCCCCCACTCCTTACCTCCCCACTCCCCTCCAACTCCATCCCACTCCACTCCTACCTCCATACCAACTACTCCAACTCCCCACTCCTTGCCCCCACTCCACTCACTCCAACTCCCCCACTCTCTTCCCCCTCCCCACTCCTCTCAACTCCCCCCACTTCCCCTTACCCTCCCCACTCCTCCAACTCCCCCTCTCCTTACCTCCCCACTCCCTCCAACTTTCCCCCCTAGCCCTTACCTCCCCACTCCTCTCCAACTCCCCCACCTTACCTCCCCACTCCCACTCCTCTCCAACTCCCCCACTCCTTACCTCTTGCTCCCCACTTCCCTCCAACTCACCCACTCCATTACCTCCCCGCTCCCTCCAACTCCCCACTTACCTCCCCCACTCATACCTCTAACTCCCCCACTCCTTACCTCCCCACTCCCTCCAACTCCCCCACTCCTTACCTCCCAAACACAAGGCCGAATTTTGCCCCTTCCGTGGCTGGAATAATGGCCGTTCATTGCTGGAATAATGCCATGCTGTGACAAAAGACGAGAGTAATGGAGTTGTGTCCTCCTGGAATAACGACTGAGGGAGGGACAGACAGAGAGAGAGACAGAGAGAGAGACAGAGAGAGAGAGAGAGAGAGAGAGAGAGAGAGAGAGAGAGAGAGAGAGAGAGAGAGAGAGAGAGAGAGAGAGAGAGAGAGGGGGGGAGAAAGGAGGGAGAGAGAAAGGAAGAGAGGGGGAGGGAGGAAAGGACAGAGAGAGAAAGAGGGAGAGAGAGAGGGGGAAGGAAAGAGGGGGAGAGAGAGGGGGAGGAAAAGAAGGGAGAGGAATAGAGAGAGAGAGAGAGAGGAGGAAACCAGGAGAGGAAGACTGAGGACAGGGAGAAAAAAAGTATAAATAAATACGTGGAGGAGAGAAAATGGCAGAAGAGGAAGGCTTTGTTTTATTTATACGAATATATAGACATCTTGATCTGCTTGAGAGAGAAAGAGAGAGAGAGAGAGAGAGGAGGGGGGTCGGACAGACAGACAGAGATAGACTGAGAGACAGATGCACACACACACACACACACACACACACACACACACACACACACACACACACACACACACACACACACACACACACACACACACACACACACACACACACACACACACACACACACACACACACACACATACTCACATTCACACTCACACACATACAGAAAGAGAGAAGCAGAGAAAGAAAGACATGTATAGACAGAGCCCAATAACAATGAGAGACAAAATCACATAGAAACATACAAGGAAACAGAAAATTAGACGAAATCCAAGAGAAAATAAAAGAAAGAATGAGAGAGAGAGAGAGAGAGAGAGAGAGAGAGAGAGAAAGAGAGAGAGAGAGAGAGAGAGAGAGAGAGAAAGAGAAAGAGAGAGAGAGAGAGAGAGAGAGAGAGAGAGAGAGAGAGAGAGAGAGAGAGAGAGAGAGAGAGAGAGAGAGAGAGGGAGAGGAAGAGGGAAAAAGAAACAGAGATAGAGAGAGAGAGAGACAGGCAGACAGACAGAGAGAGAGAGAAAGAGAAAGAGAGAAAAAGGGGAGGGGGGGGAAAACATACAAACAGAGAGCGAGAGAGGGAGAGAGAGAGGCAGACACACAGACAGGAGAAAGAGAGAGAGAGAGAGAGAGAGAGAACGACCAGACAAAGAAGCCGACCTGCAAACGAAGCAAAATGAGACCAAAGGGCGACGTATGAACGATGACCCAAGAGCCAGCATTCGCCAAAAGGAAAAATTTATCTTTGCAACATTCGGTTTCCTCTCCTTGTCTGTCTCTTCCTAATCCTCTCACTCTTTTATTCTCTTCCTTTCTCTCTCTCTCCCCTCCTTCGCGCTTCGTTTGTTCGTTGTTGTTGTTTTTCTTTTTGTCGCTTCTCGTTTCTCTGCCTCTTTTCTTTTTCCTTTTCTCTTTTTTTTCTGTTTCTTTATCTTCTCCTCCTCTTCCAGCACTATTTCTTTTCTCCTTCCTCTTTTCTGTTCCTCCTCAATTTTTCCTTTTCTCTCTCTTCTTCAAATTTTCTCTTTGTTTTATGTTCTTGTTTCTCGTTCTCGTCCGCCTTGTCGTTGGCGTCCTCTTCCTCACTTCCCCTTGCTCCTCCACCACCACCACCTCTCCCTCCTCCACCTTTTCCTCCTCCTTCTACTACTACTACTCCTCCTCCACTTCTTCTTCTTTTTTCCTCCTCCTCCCTTTCCCTCTCCTCTTCCTCCTCCTTCTCCTCCTCCTCCTCCCTCCTCCTCCCACACTTCTTCCTCCTCTTCTTCTTCTTCTTCTCTTCTTCCTCTTACTTCCCCTTCCTCCCTCCCACCACCACCCACCTCTCCCTCCTCCTTTTCCTCCTCCCCTTCTACTTCTTCTACTCACTCCTCCCACTTCTTCTTCTTTTTCCTCCTCCCTCCCTTTCTCTCCCTCCCCTCTTCTCCTCCTCCTTCTCTCTCCCTCCTCCTCCTCCTCCTCCTCCTCTTCCTCACTCCTTCTCCTCCTCCACTTCTTCCTCCTCCTCTTCTTCTTAATCTTCTTCCTCTTCTTCCCCTTCCCTCCTCCACCACCACCACCTCTCCCTCCTCCTTCTACCTCCTCCTCCTCCTCCTACTACTACTCTTCCACTTCTTCTTCTTCTCCTTCTTCTTCTTCTTCTTCTTCTTCTTCTTCTTCTTCTTCTTTTCTTCCTCCTCCTCCTCCTCCTCCTCCTCCTCCTCCCTTTCCCTATCCTCCCTCCTCCTCCTCCTCCCTCCCTCCCTTTCCCTATCCTCCTCCTCCTCCTCCACTTCTTCCTCCTTCTTCCCCTTCCCTCCTCCACCACCACCACCTCTCCTCCTCCTTTTCCTCCTCCTCCTACTAGTACTACTCCTCCTCCACTTCTTCTTCTTTCTTCTTCCTTCATCCTCTTCTTCTTCTTCTTCTTCTTCCTCTTCCTCCTCTCCTCTCCTCCTCCTCCTCCTCCTC